>NC_135410.1:3685051-3887551 GCF_051989625.1 Stigmatopora argus
AGGCGTGAAATACTCATTTAAGGATTACTTTCAACTGTCTTTAATATACCCAGAATTTTCTGAAAGCCTTTGTTATATGTTCAGGCCCCTGGATCCATCTACAGAAGTGTAAGTCGATGGAGATGAAGAGAGGCGAAAACAGATGGTGAAACTGAAACTGAGGGTTGAGAGAGAGCGAGAGCGAGAGAGAGAGCGCGCGCCGCGAGAGAGAGAGAGAGAGAGCGCACGCGCGCGAGAGAGAGAGAGAGAGAGCGCGCGCGCGCGAGAGAGAGAGAGAGAGAGAGAGAGAGAGAGGAGCGCGCCGCGCGCGCGAGAGAGAGAGAGAGAGAGAGAGAGCGCGCTGCGCGCGAGAGAGAGAGAGGAGCGCGCGCGAGAGAGAGAGAGAGAGAGAGCGCGCGCGCGAGAGAGAGAGAGAGAGAGCGCGCGCGCGCGAGAGAGAGAGAGAGAGAGCGCGAGGGCGCTGCGAGAGAGAGGGAGCGCGCGCGCGAGAGAGAGAGGGAGCCGCGCGCGAGAGAGAGAGGAGCCGCGCGCGCGAGAGAGAGAGAGGAGCGCCGCGGCTCGCGAGAGAGAGAGAGCGCGAGAGAGAGAGAGAGGAGATGCGCCGAGCGCGAGAGAGAGAGAGCGCGCCGCGCGAGAGAGAGAGAGAGAGCGCGCGGGCGGCGAGAGAGAGAGAGAGCGCGCTGCGGCGAGGAGAGCGAGAGAGAGCGCAGGCGCGCGAGAGAGGAGAGAGAGCGCGCGGCGGCGAGAGGAGAGAGAGAGCGCGCGCGCGCGAGAGAGAGAGAGAGCGCGCGCGCGAGAGAGAGAGAGAGAGAGAGAGAGAGAGAGAGCGCGCGCGAGAGAGAGAGAGAGCGCGCGCGAGAGAGAGAGAGAGAGAAGAGCGCGCGGCGCGGCGTGGAGCGCGCGCGAGAGAGAGCGCGGGCGGCGAGAGAGAGCGCGCGCGCGAGAGAGAGCGCCGCGCGCGAGAGAGAGGAGCGCGGCGCGCGAGAGAGAGGGAGCGCGCGCGCGGAGAGAGAGGGAGCCTAGCGCGCGAGAGAGAGAGGGAGCGCGCGCGAGAGAGAGAGGAGACGCCGCAGCGCGCGCGGAGAGAGAGAGAGCGCGCCGCGAGAGAGAGAGAGAGAGCGCGCGCGCAGCGAGAGAGAGAGAGAGAGCGCGCGCGAGAGAGAGGAGAGAGAGCCTCTGCGCGCCGCGAGAGAGAGAAGAGAGCGCGCGCGCAGCGAGAGAGAGAGAGAGCGCCGCGACGCGAGAGAGAGAGAGAGCGCGCGCGCGAGAGAGAGAGAGAGCGCGCGCGCGCGAGAGAGAGAGAGAGCGCGCGCCGCGAGAGAGAGAGAGAGCGCGCGCGCGAGAGAGAGAGAGACGCGCCGGCGCGAGAGAGAGAGAGAGCGCCGCGCGAGAGAGAGAGAGAGCGCCGCCGCCGGACGAGAGAGAGAGAGAGCGCCGCGGCGCGAGAGAGAGAGAGAGCGCCGCGCGCGAGAGAGAGAGAGCCGCAGCGCGCGAGAGAGAGAGAGCGCGGCGGCGCGAGAGAGAGAGCGCGCGCGCGAGAGAGAGAGCGCGCGCGCGAGAGAGAGAGCGCAGGCGCGCGAGAGAGACGCGCGCGCTGAGAGAGAGAGCGCGCGCGCGAGAGAGAGAGCGCGCGCGCGCGAGAGAGAGAGCGCGCGCGCGAGAGAGAGAGCGCGCGCGCGGCGCGAGAGAGAGAGTGCGCCGCGCGAGAGAGAGAGAGAGAGCGCGCGCGCGAGAGAGAGAGAGAGCGCGCGCGCGAGAGAGAGAGAGAGCGCGCGCGCGCGAGAGAGAGAGAGCGCGCCGCGAGAGAGAGAGAGCGCGCCGGCGCGAGAGAGAGAGAGCGCGCAGCGCGCGCGAGAGAGAGAGAGAGCGCGCGCGCGAGAGAGAGAGAGAGCGCGCGCGAGAGAGAGAGAGAGCAGCGCGCGCGCGGAGAGAGAGAGAGCGCAGGGCGCGAGAGAGAGAGAGAGCGCGCGCGCGAGAGAGAGAGAGAGCGCCGCGCGCGCGAGAGAGAGAGAGCGCGCGAGCGCGCTGAGAGGAGAGAGAGACGCGCGCGCGCGAGAGAGAGAGAGCGCGCGCGCGCGAGAGAGAGAGAGCGCGCGTGCGCGCGAGAGAGAGAGAGCGCGCGCAGGCGCGAGAGAGAGAGAGCGCAGCGCGGCCGGCGAGAGAGAGAGAGCGCGCGCGCGCGAGAAGAGAGAGCGCTCGCAGAGCGAACGAGAGCGAGCGCGAGAGAGAGCGCGAGAGCGAGCGCGAGAGAGAGTGCGAGAGAGAGCGCGAGAGAGAGTGCGAGAGAGTCGAGCGAGAGAGAGAGAGTCGAGAGAGCGCGAGAGAGTCGAGCGAGAGAGAGAGAGTCGAGAGAGCGCGAGAGAGTCGAGAGAGCGCGAGAGAGTCGAGCGAGAGAGAGAGAGTCGAGAGAGAGAGAGAGAGAGCGAGAGAGAGAGAGAGCGAGAGAGAGAGCGAGCGAGAGAGAGCGAGAGAGAGCTGGGCGAGAGCTGGGCGAGGAGAGCGGGCGAGAGCTGGGCGAGAGAGCGGGGCGAGAGCTGGGCGAGAGAGCGGGCGAGAGCTGGGCGAGAGAGCGGGCGAGAGCTGGGCGAGAGCTGGGCGAGAGCTGGGCGAGAGCATGGCTAACTGAGCCCGGCCGAAGAGCGTCGAACGCCGAACCCGAAAACTATTGAAGGAGCGGGAGGATACATTGCGATTCGCATGGAAACCGAGAAGATTGAAGCGAGAGAGAAGCGAGAGAGAGAGCGAACGAGAGAAAGCGAGAGAGAGAGAGAGAGAGTGCGAGAGAGAGCAAGAGAGTGCGAGAGAGAGCGCGAGAGAGAGCGAGAAAGAGAGCTGAGAGAGAGCGTGAGAGAGCGAGAGAGAGAGCGAGAGAGAGAGAGCGAGAGAGAGAGAGCGAGAGAGAGAGAGAGAGAGAGCGCGAGATAGAGAGAAAGAGAGAGAGAGAAAGCGAGAGAAAGAGAGAGAGAGCGAGAGAGAGCGAGAGAGAGAGAGAGCGAGAGAGAGGGCGAGAGAGAGAAAGCGAGAGAGAGATAGCGAGAGAGAGCGAAAGAGAGAAAGAGAGCGAGAAAGGGAGCGGAGAGAGAGAGAGAGAAAGAGCGAGAGAACAAGAGAGAGAGAGCGAGACAGAGAGCGAGAGAGAGAGCGAGAGAGAGAGAGCGAGAGAGAGAGCGAGAGAGAGAGAGCGAGGAGACGCGAGCGAGAGCTGGGCGAGAGCGGAGAGAGCGAGAGCTGGGCGAGAGCGAGCGAGAGCTGGGCGAGAGAGCGAGCGAGAGCTGGGGCGAGAGAGCGGGCGAGAGCTGGGCGAGAGAGCGGGCAAGAGCTGGGCGAGAGCTGGGCGAGAGCATGGCTAACTGAGCCCGGCCGAAGAGCGTCGAACGCCGAACACGAAAACGATTGAAGGAGCGGGAACACATTCGCACGGAAACCGAAAAGATTGAAGCGAGAGAGAGCGAGAGAGAGAAAGCGAGAGAGAGAGCGAGAGAGAGAAAGCGAGAGAGAGAGCGAGAGAGAGCGAGAGAGAGTGAGAGAGAGCGAGAGAGAGCGAAAGAGAGCGAAAGAGAGCGAGAAAGAGAGCGAGAAAGATAGCGAGAGAGAAAGAGCGAGAGAGAGAGAGAGAGAGAGAGAGAGAGCGAGACAGAGAGCAAGAGAGAGAGAGAGCAAGAGAGAGAGAGAGCGAGAGCGAGCGAGAGCAAGCAATATGCTATTTGTTATGGTTTAAAGTTTAAGTTGAATAAATATTAAAATTGATCCTGCAAAATAATGATTCCCACAAAATAATAAGAATTTGGTTCTATGTAAAAGCAATCTATAATGAATAAATTAAATGTATATTATCTCTCAACCCAGCTAAAATGACATCAAAGCTTATATTTAGAAAAATAATGTAATCTTTCATTTTTGAGTTCTTTTTGCCTTATTTCCTCATACTGTGTGACAGGAGGTTATAAAAAAAAGAAAGATGGACCTGCTAGATAAAGAAAAGAAACTGCGAGACCAGGTGAGCTCATGAACAAATAAATATTGCAGCACTGCGCTGTACTGTCAGCAAAATGTAAAATTCACATCTGTTTGTGTCGAAGATGAAAGCAGATCAAATAAAGTGGCACAATAAGGAAAAGGTGTGTGAAGAACAAAAGTTTGAAATGTAGTGTACAGTGGTACCTCGAGATACGAGCTTAATTCGTTACAGGACTGAGCTCGCATGTCGATATTCTCGTAACTCGAACAAACGTTTCCCATTGAAATGAACTAAAAACAAATTAATTCGTTCCAACCCTCTGAAAAAAACACCAAAAACAGGATATTAGGATATTGGATTGGAAAAAAATGTTTTATTTCTTCTAATTCGCCATCTATTAACAAAGTAACACATAACTAGTGGTTTAATAGTAATAAAATGTGTTTAATAGAACTAAAATTAGACGGATTTCGCGGAGGGTAGAGAGGCACATAGAGGGAGGCGCGGGGGGCGGGGGTCTCTGGGGTAGACTTTTTGCACCGGTGAATCGTAATATAACATAAACAAATTTAAATGAACTTGGATTGCGATGCAGACACACTCAAAAGTAAGTTTAATCTAACCTTACACTAAACTTAATTCTATTTTTTTTTTACATTTTTATACCATTCTTGCGGCCGGGTTGGCTGTTTGCCCCGCCTCCAACCTGTCTTTTAGTATCGATGGGATGTTTGCTGTTGTATTCCCTTCAAAATATTCCGAAAATGATGCACACATGTCCTCACAATAGGATAACGCATGACCACTTGCCAACGAGAAGTAGTCTTGAATTAGCGATCGCTCCGCCAACAGGAGCCTACAGACTAAGGGGTGGGGGGAGGGAAACACTGGAAAAAAATGCAACGCTCCGCCCAGTGCTCGCAGAGACATTACAAAGAGGGAGTTGCGACCAGAAATATTACACGGGGAGTTGCGGAGCCAGTGCCCCTGATGTTTTTATGAGCAGCCAAGGAGAAGTAATATATACCTCGTATTAGCGATCGCTCCGGCATTCGCGCTGAGTGACGGAAAAAAACACTGAAAAAAATGCAATGCTCCGCCCAGTGCTCGTAGATATCTGTTATAAACGAAAGAGATGCGGCAAAAAAGGCACTGCGCTGCAATGATAAACATCCTCTCATCTCTTGGCCACCTGGCTTTCTCGCATCTCAAAATGTTTCTCGTAGCTTGAGATAATTATTTGCTCGAAATTTTACTCGTGTCTCGAAATGCTCGTATGTAGGGGTGCTCGTACGTCGAGGTACCACTGTATACTAATTTTCTTACCAATTTGCACATGATTTGCAATCTTTTTCAGAATAGTCGTATTAACCGTGCCAGGGAGGAAGGCTGGAATGATGTCTTATCAAGCACTGGAAGCCCAGAGAGAAAGGTACCCTACTAACATATAATGTATAGTCATGTATAGTGGTAACTCTACTTACAAATGATATTGATTGCGGAACCTGTTTCGTGAGTTGGATTTGTCTTAAATAGAGCAGTATTTTATATGTACCGTATTTACTCGCATATAAGCCGCCCGCACGTATAAGCCGCACCCTCTAAATTGCCTTAAAATTGTTGAATTTTACAATTTATCGCGTATAAGCCGCCCCGATTCCCAATTTTCACCTCCATATTCATGGTTTTAATATGGAGTACAAATGTATTACTTTGAAGGGAAAATCTTAAGAAAAATCATCACAAGTGGTATTTCTGAGATATTGTACGAATCAAAAGCATATTATTAGGGTCAATATCATAAGTTAGGGAGAGGGAGGGAGAGGGAGGGAGAGGGAGGGAGAGGGAGGGAGAGGCAGGAAGAGGGAGGGAGAGGGAGGGAGAGGGAGGGAGAGGGGGGGAGAGGGAGGGAGGTAGAGGGAGAGAGAGAGAGGGAAAGGGAAGGAGGGAGAGAGAGAGCGGGAGAGAGAGGGAGAGAGACAACGATTCCCATTGAAATTAACTAAAAACAAATTAATTCGTTCCAACCCTCTGAAAAAACACAGAAAACCGGATATTGGATTGGAAAGAAATGTTTTATTTCTTCTAATTCGCCATCTATTAACAAAGTAACACATAACTAGTGGTTTAATAGTAATAAAATGTGTTTAATAGAACTAAAATTAGACGGATTTCGCGGAGGGTAGAGAGGCACATAGAGGGAGGCGCGGGGGGGCGGGGGTCTCTGGGGTAGACTTTTTGCACCGGTGAATCGTAATATAACATAAACAAATTTAAATGAACTTGGATTGCGATGCAGACACACTCAAAAGTAAGTTTAATCTAACCTCTTTGATTAATATATACAGACACTCAAATGTACGTTTAATGTAACTTCACACAAAACTGAATTCTAATTTTGTTTTAATTAGTTTTACCTTTGTTCTCCGGTTTGACTCCACCCGGACTTTCAGCGGGAGTTTTTAAAAGGAACTCCTCAAGGGTTGTTTGTTTTTGCCTTCCCTTCAAAATATTTCGAAAATGACGCGCACAAATGTCCTCACAATACAATAACGCACGACCACTTGCCAGCTTGTCAGGGTGCCTCTTTTCTACAAAATCAGAAAACTCTTGCCACTTCGCTAGCATGTCTTTGATATCCTTTGTAGCCAGGCGGTCCCCTTCTTCCGCCTCCTCCTCGCTACTGAGTTCCCGCAAAACCTCCAAATGCTCACTCTCCTGGAGCTCGATTAAATCCTGTGTCATCAATTCTTCGTGGTGCTCGGCGATTAGGTCAATCACATCTGCCTCGTTA
Source organism: Stigmatopora argus (assembly GCF_051989625.1). Taxonomy (NCBI): domain Eukaryota; kingdom Metazoa; phylum Chordata; class Actinopteri; order Syngnathiformes; family Syngnathidae; genus Stigmatopora; species Stigmatopora argus. The sequence goes on from NC_135410.1 coordinate 3,691,804, forward strand.
ACCCCCGACCCCAAGGAATTTCCAAGTGACACGATATCATCCATGACAACAAGCAAGCTCTGTGACACGTACCCCACTCTCATATTTTTCAGTTATTTTGTGCTTAATATTGATTATCAATGTTCACCTTTTCTTTGCACAACTCTTCATTCCACCTGTTTGTTTTGGATCCATTGTTGTTCACTTTGTATTATGCATTGTCTAACGCGGAAAACAAACACGGGAAAATGCAACGCTCCGCCCAGTGCTCGTAGATATCTGTTGTACATGAAAGAGATGCGGCAAAAAAAATGCGCTACAATGATAAACAGCCTCTCATGTCTTGGCCACCTGGCTTTCTCGCATCTCGAAATTTTTCTCGTATCTAGAGATAATTATTTGCTCGAAATTTTACTCGTATCTAGAAATGCTCGTATGTAGGGGTGCTGATATGTCGAGGTACCACTGTACGTCACTATTGTGTGTTGTATTTTCGAATTAATTTATTTTTAAAATTTAGCCCACAATGTCAGCTCAGAAAGGCTAGAGAACCGACATTATGCTGCAGGAGAAGAAGGAGATAATCGATGCTGCGAAGGAGTCGAATCAGTCCAAGCTAGCCAGGGAGATAAGCAAGAAATGGTGTGTCGAAGTTAAGAGAACCAATCAAATCAATCAAAGCTGGAGTTCCATCAAAGCACATGAAGCTGACGCAAGCTCGAGACCCGAAGCTCAATGAGGGGATGCTCATGTGGCTGAATAATAATAATAATAATCGGACATAGGCCCTGTCGTCATTATCAACAACAAAAAAGCCTACTTGTCATTACACCCAGAAACTGCGTGTGACGAAATTGGTGGTGCTTCTCCATAAGCTGCGTTTACTCGGCAAAAGACCTAAATAAGTGATAGTTACGGAATCTTGTAATTTGGCATTCTGCTGTTATGGATACAGGTCGCTTACCTCTCACTGTCTTTCACTTACCTTCAGTCAGCTAGTAGGAGGCAGATCACCACCCAAACATCTTTTCATATTACCGCAGTAGGGAATGTGTGTTATGTTACCGCAAATTTAGAGTTCTGATGGATGTGGGGGAAAAACTGTCCTTAAGCCTATTTGTCCGTGCTTTGTGGGACCTATAGTGTCTGCCAGAGGGCAGCAGCTGGAACAGATTGTGACCAGGGTGGTAAGGGTCCCCTATGATGTTCCTGGCTCTGCTGAGGTAACGAGGGCTGGCAATGTCTTCCAGTGAGGGCAGAGAGCATCCGACAATCCTCTGGGCAGTGTTAATCACTTTCTGCATGACTTTTTTGTCTGAAAGCAAGCTAGCTGAAGCAAGCTAGAGGACAGAATCTGCCTGTCAGATGCGCTTTCATCATGTTGAAGGCGATGAAACTGGCCGAGCTGATGCACATCCCGGACTTAAGTTAGACAATGAGATGCTCAAGATCCGCCGAAAGAAGATGCACCAGCTGACGATTTTTGAGAGCTTTGGACTGAGCTGATGGATAATATGAGAAAATATTTTTTTTTGTTACAATAAAACCGTTTTTAAAAACCCTTGTTACTATGCCACTCTCGCTACTATGCCACTTTTGCTCGGTCCCGACGGGTGGCATCGGAATGAGATTTTACTCTATGTCCAACATGTTAATGGGACGCCGCAGGTCCAGACACGATTTGTATTGGTGGCGAGATGATTCTGAGTGGGAATGGTCGTCTGTCTGTCTGTGTGCCCTACGCCTGGCGACCAGTCTGTAGTCCTAGTCTGTCTTTCGCCCGAAGTCAGCTGAGACAGGCTCCAGCAGACCTGACGAGGATGCACGGTACGGAAGATTAATGAATGAATCTCAATGGAAACATGAGCACCGGCATCACCCAGATGTGTCTCCTTCTGAACAGTCGAGCAACTAGAGAGAAGACCATTGGAAAAAAAATAGTCTCTCAGTTGATTGTTTGATTGATTGATTTATTTGATAAGAGACAGCACATATTAATGAACATATTTATATTCATGTTAATGAACATAAATATGTAAATATGTAAGATTGTAACCGCTGGCTAATTTCCAACTTTAGTCCCTTGTGTAGGTACAAGATAAAAAATAACACACTAGACATACACATACACACACACGCACGTAGCACAATTTCAGACAGCGTCGTGATTGCAATTTTGGTCGTTTAACAGCCACATACACATACACACACACGCACGTATCACAATTTCAGACAGCGTCGTGATCGTAATTTTGGTCGTTTAACAGCCAGGCTTTAAGATGATTGGTGAAGAGGTTCAGAGACGGGTTTTCACGTATGTTAATTGGTATTGAGTTCCAGGTATGTGCGGCGCGGACATAGAAGGTGCCTTGGCTAAAAGCACTTTGAAGGGAACTACACAGTCACCTCTAGAGCCAGCCCTTGTTGATGCGTTGGAATATTTTTGTACAAAATCTTGCAGTGGAGGGAGGGCTTTCTATTGGAAGATTTTGTAGACTAAGTTGGCATCTGCATATTTAACAGTATTGTTCCAGTTCAGGCGATCGTGTTTCTTTAATATCTGACAGTGGTGGTGTGTTTTTGGCTTTCAGTCCAATACTTTCAAAGCCTGCTTATAAATGGTTTCAATTGGTTTTAGTGTTGTTTTGCAGGTTAATGACCAACATGTTAGGCAGTAAGTCATGTCTGATGATCATCGTGTCAAAATTTAATTGTGCTGACCTCGGTGTTAGATTGTTTCCAATGAACCTAAAATTGAACAAATTTAATTTAATTTTATTTAGCGTGTTTTTTTATCTGTCGTTTGAAGGCTAGTTGAGAGTCAAGATTGATTCCTAGATTTTTAAATTATTGAACTACATTGATTGTTTTTCCTTGGACAAACCTGTTAAGTCACTGTTATTTGTTGCTCTTTTTGAGAAGTACATACAGTGGTACCTCTACATACGAGTACCCCGGCATACGAGCATTTCGAGATACGAGTAAAATTTCGAGCAAATAATTATCTCGAGATAAGAGAAAAAATTCGAGATGCGAGGAAGCCAGGTGGCCAAGACATGAGAGGCTGTTTATCATTGTAGCGCACTTTTTGTCATTTTTGCCCCATCTCTTTCATCTATCACAGATATCTACAAGCACTAGGCGGAGCGTTGCATTTTTTTCAGTGTTTTTTTCCGTCACAGCGCGAATCCCGGAGCAATCGCTCATACGAGCTGTATAGTATATTACTTCTCGTTGGCTGCTCAAAAGAACATCAGGGGCACTGGCTCTCTTCCCCGCAACTCCTCGTGTAATATCTCTGGTCACAACTTCCTCTTTGTAACGTCTCTGCGAGCACTGAGCGGAGCGTTGCATTTTTTCAGTGTTTTTCCCCCCCATAGCCTGTTAGCTCCCGTTAGCGCTAGCGTTAAGCGGTCCTTCATAGGTTTGTGTCCAGGTAATGCATTCTCCTCTGCCACGATGAATGTCCGCCTGGGCATCTTTTTCCAAAAAAGAGCAGTTTCATCGCAGTTGAAAACTTGCTGGGGGATGTAACTTTCCTGGGTGATAATCAAGGCAAATGTCTTGATAAATTCCACCGCGGCTTTCGAATTGGAACTCGTCGCTTCCCTGTGTCGGATTACTGAGTGTATTCCAGATCGTTTTTTAAATGTTTTTAACCAGCCATGACTCGCTTTAAAGCAGGGGTCTCAAACTCAATTTACCTGGGGGCCGCTAGAGGCCAAGTCTGGGTGAGACTGGGCCGCATCAGGATTTCCACAAGAAAAGCGCTGATAAAACATTCCAACGTTATCAAATATCTTAATTTTTTTACAAAAAATAATGAATTAGATAAATTAACTTAAAGATGAATAAAAAATCAATCAATCAGTAATACAAAAATAAAATAATAATAATGAGAGATATACACTGGCTGCCTAAGTAGAGAAAATGAATTATTTTTATTCCGTTTCAAATGTCTGTATTAACAGCTCTTAAACCTTTAACTTTCTGAACTTGAATGGAACATTGAATATGAAATATTCTGAACACGGCTTCTCTTGCCTACTCCTTGCTGCTAGTAACCTGGCAGCGCTTCTTCTCACATAGCTGGGTCACATTTGGCTTGAGGGAGGAAGCAGTGGAGACCCTCAGTAGAGCTTGAAGATGCTCATCAGTAAGTCTGGACCTGTACTTGGACTTATTGAAGTTCAAGGTGGAGAAGAGCTTCTCACACAAGTATGTGCTCCCAAAAAGGCACATGGTCCGCTTGAACATTCGGGAAAGTTCAGGGAAGCTGGGGGTCAACTCTCAAAAATTGCCCAAGCTTGTCTGCTTCTCCACTCACCTCCCTGAACTTGGCTTTGAGTGCAGAGTTGCACTGCAGGTCAATGAGCTCCATTTGAAGCTCAGGAGGGGCATCTTGCACATCAAAGGAGAAGGGGTCCGCAAAAATTTGAAATGTGGCTTTGTGTGTCTTGAAGTCTGCAAATCTGTGATCAAATTCCTCCTGTAGCTTCGAAATGGCCTCAACATATTTCTCACCACTGAATGGTGTGCCTGAATCCACCAGAGCCTTGCATGCTGGGAAATGGCAAAGGTTTGTCTGAGAGAGCTGGGCTTTCCATAACACAAGTTTAGTGCAGAATGCTCTCACGTTGTCATAGGCAGCACTGACAAGTTGCCCCTGGCCTTGTAGCTTCTTGTTCAGTACATTAAGCTCATGTGTGATATCAACAAGAAAGGCCAAGTCCACGAGCCATTTGGGATCACTTAGCACAGGAACAGCAACCCCGTCTATCTCCATGAAGTATTTTACTTATGCTCTCAACTCAAAAAATCTCTTCAACACGTTTCCCCTGCTGAGCCAACGTACCTCAGTGAAGTAGAGCACATCCCCATATTCTGACTCCATTTCCTCTAAAAAAGCACGGAACCTTCTGTGCTTTAAGCCCCTGGATCTGATTTGGTTGACGCATTTCACAACGACAGACATCACATTGTCAAACTTCAGGCATCTGCTGCAAAGGGCCTGCTGATGTATAATGCAGTGCAGAGGTATGGCCTCCTCCACACCCTCCTCTTCCAGTTTTTTTTAACAAGTGCTACCAGTCCATTCTTCCTCCCTGTCATTGATGGGGCTCCATCGGTTGTTATTCCAACAAAGCTCTTCCATGGCAAACCGGCATTCTTAATGGGATCACACAGCTGGTGAAATATTTCCTTCGCGGTGGTCTGGCCATGCATTGGAATTACTGTGAGCAACTCCTCCATTACTTTAAAATTGTCATCAACACCACGGACATATATTGCGAGCTGGGCAGTGTCTGTGATGTCTGTGGTCTCATCAAGAGCCACTGAATATACACTGAAACATTGTGCTTTCTCACACAGTTGATCATAAATGTCACTTGACAGGTGAGAAATGCGCTCTGCCACGGTGTTGGCAGAAAGGCTGATGTGGTTGAACAGACTTTTCTTTTCTGGACAGACAATATGTGCAGCCTGTAATATGCACTTTTTGATAAATTCACCTTCTGTGAATGGCTTTCCTGCTTTAGCAATCAACTCACAAACGGCGTAGCTAGCTTCGACTGCTGCATTACTGTCTTTGGTAGCCTTCTTGAAGAAATCCTGTTGCCTCAGAAGACATGTTTTAAGACTGGCAACCTGGTTGGCTCTCTCATCTCCCTGGTATTTTTCGTACTCCTCAGCATGTCTCGTAGTATAATGACGTTTCAAATTGTATTCCTTGTGCACCGCAACTTTTTCAGTGCAAATGAGACACGTCGGGCTGCCCCTGTGTTCAACAAAGAAATATTGCACTCCCCACTTTTCTTGAAACTGTCTGTGCTCATCAACGACCTTTCTCTTCACGCCAGGCTTTGAAAAAGACATCTCTGGGGCTCTGTAATATGTTTTTCCACTTGGAATGAGTCTCGGGTTGATCTTTCACGTTCAGTCGCGCGGGTTTGTGGAGCATGCGCACTTTCGCTCTTCGTTTCTCCGTTTCGCTCGCGAAGATGGCTACACTGACACAGGCTGGATCACGGATCATAGCGCCTCATTCAGTTGTATGCTGAGAGCAGCGGAGGAGTGTGCGCGCCGAGCGGAGTGATCGGCTTCACGGCTTCTCCGCCCAGCTGATTGGAGGAATGAATGAGTGAGTGAGCGAGGCACTGGACAGCCCGGCCGATGTCCCGCCCTCCAGAGCCGTATACCTCACCGTGATTGGTTCATTCAGCTCCGAACACAACAAGTGTCATTCATATCAATCTTACGGGCCGCACGAACATTAATCTTTCATATTAAGACGGGGGCCGCAAATTATCGTCCCGAGGGCCGGAGTTGGCCCGCGGGCCGCGAGTTTGAGACCCCTGCTTTAAAGGGTTGTGAAGTTGTTGAAGGCTCTCCTTTCATGTTATCAAATCATGTTATAAATTCCGCTCGCTTTTTCACAAATGGTTGACCCGGCCACGCTATCTCCTGGTAATTGTTTTTCTTTTATCCACAATAAAAGAAGGCTCTCCATCTCGTCATGAATGTCACTGCGCAGGTGGGAAATGATAGTTAGTCCTTTGGAAGGCCTCTTCTCCTTAATTGTGTCCTTCTGCTTAAGGATGGTGGATATGGTTGACGTATTCCTGTCGTATTGCCGCGCGAGCTCGGTAACACGTACCCCACTCTCATATTTTTCAATTATTTCGCGTTTCATGTCCATTGTCAACGGTCGCCTTTTCTTTGCAAAACTCTTCCGATCCATAGTAATATTGTTTACCTGGTATGTAAATGTAGACCAACGTGGGGGGAAAAACGGGTGTGGAAATGCAAAGTCCGCCCAGTGCTCGTAGATATATTTTATACACGAAAGAGATGCAAAAAAGACAGTGCCATGGCCACCTGGCTTGGTCGCATCACGGAATTTTGATCGTATCTCGGGCGAATTATTCGATCGAAATTTCCGTCGTAAGACGAGCATGTTGTATGACGAGCGGTCGTATCACAAGGTACATGATTTAAATAACTTATTTAAAAATACGTTTTTTTTACCCTTGGTCTGATCCTCTGAAAATTTTGACTTAGAGCCCCTGATGGATATCTGTATTAACCTTGCATTTTGTCACCAAAACAAAGTTTCATTTAGGTGGTGGAAAAAGAGCTGCAGATGTCAGCGGTTGCCCTGTCCCACGTTCTCGTCCGTCCTCTGTTTTGAGCAGAAACTACGGTGCTGCTCTCGACCAAATTGCTAGACAATCAAGTGAGGTGGGACTCAGCGGGGAGGGATCAGCTGGGCCAGGCTCTCCCATACGGTAAATTCTGCTGTGTATTATCACCCACAAAGTTTAATACATATTGACTGTTGTTGTTGCATATGTTTGCAAGAATTGTGCCAGCAGCTGTTGGCCCGGTGATTCCTAATGGTCCTGCCCCAATAATAAACCCAGATACTGTCACAACAGAACTATGGAGGTGGCCTTACATTTCTAAATAAACTTGTATGAGCAGGTAGATGAGACAGCCTAATGCAGGGGTCCCCAAACTTTTTCCTGTGAGGGCCACATAACTTTTCCCTTCTCTGATGGGGGGCCGGTGTCAGTTTGTAACAGAAAAAGTGTGACGATCGTAGGGGAGCTTAAAAAATGCATTGTTTTCCAGAAAGCCACACATAACCAAATAACCCTTTCCAGGTTCTTTACAGAAAAAGTCAGGAAACAAATAATAACAATATTAATAAAATAAATAATAACTAAATAACCCTCTGAGTTCTTCACAGAAAAAACAGGAAATAAATAACACTATTTATGAAATAAATAATATCTAAATAACTCTCTCTGGGTTCTTCATAGAAAAAAAGCCATGGAACATTAACTTTCTGTTGTGCCATGCACACTCTTCTCCCTTTGCCCTGATGAAGTTTATGCACGACACCACAACCTTCATTACAGAATCCCACGTCAACACTTTGCAGCACAGTGCTTGCTGGTGAATTAGGCAGTGGACTCGTAGCGGGGCGGTGAGACCCCTTTTTTCCAACTCACGGTTCATGCGTCCTATTAAACCGCGAGTTTCGCCCACCATGCTAGGAGCCCCGTCAGTCGTGATGCTAGCCAGCTTTGACCAGTCCAGGTCCAACTTCTCCATGGTTTGGCACACTTTGTCAAAAATATCCTCTCCCGTTGTGGTCCCTTTGAGACTTTGGAGGGCTGCCAGATCCTCGCATATCTCAAAGTTTGCGCTAACTCCACGAATAAAAATGAGCAGTTGCGCTGTGTCTTGCATGTCCGTGCTTTCATCCAGTGCTAATGAAAAAAAGTCAAATTCTTTCGTCTTCTGCTGCAGCTGGGCATAGACATTATTCCCGATTTCTTCAACGCGTCTGGTGATTGTACTCGCCGACAGACTTACGGCATTAAATGCATCTTTCTTCTCGGGACACACTTCCTCCACGACAACATCCATACATTTCTTAAAAAACTCTCCGTCAGTGAAAGGCTTACCGTTGCTTGCTATCAGTTTAGCAACCCGAAAGCTGGCCCGAACGGATGCCTGGTTCAGCTGAGCTTGGCGTAGAAATGTAGTCTGCTGAGATAATAGTCCAACTTTTAGCTTTGAGAGTTTGTCTGCTCATATTTGGCCTTGCACGCTATCGTACTTGTCCTTGTGACGAGATTCGTAGTGCCGGCGAAGATTGTATTCTTTGAATACTGCCACCGTCTCTTGACAGATGAGACAAACAGCCTTTTCTTTGCATTGAGCAAAAAAATAATCGTTTGTCCACTGCAGGGTAAATACCCTGCATTCTGAATCAATTTTTCTCTTAACTAACCTTTTCGCCATTATTCCGTTCTCAAACAGTTTCAGGTTGCACAGTTTTTATATGCTTGAATAGCATCGCAATAGCGATGGTACCAGGGCTCCGCCCTCACCTGCGATCGTCCAGATGTCTCGCTAACACTGCTCACGCATGCAACGGTGGAATGCCCGCATGCATCAAAGGCAAACACTCTCCCCGCGCGTGTCACCAAAGGAGCAATGCGAAGGCCCGCTTCACTGGGATGATTTGTGGGCTCAGGGCCAAATAGGAAAATAAATCCGATAGCGTCTCTGGTATTGTTCAGAGGGCCGGTCCAAATGTGGCGGCGGGCTGCATCCCAAAAAAAAAAAAAAAAAAAAAAACATAGCGTCTCTGGTATTGTTCAGAGAGCCGGTCCAAATGGGCCGTAGTTTGGTTACCCCTGGCCTAATGCATCAATCCTCACCTTGCATTTGTATTATCTATATCATCTATGTAGGCAAAAATCTGCTGAGCATGTATACCACGTTGAGGAGTTTTTACAACGTAAAAAAGAAGCCATGCTCAACAAAGTACGGGCCGAAGGACAGCTGGTACGTAACTTATTAGTTACTAACTTTTCTGTATATATTAGATGGCATGAAAAATCAACATTATTCTAATTCTATGCATTGGGTTGGGAGGTAGGTGGATAGATGGACAGATAGAGGTGGATAGTTGGATAGATAGAGGTGGATAGTTGGATAGATAGGTGGATAAATCACTATTTCGGAGTGATTTTTACCTGATATAATGTCCACAATAAAATGTATCTGTTGTAAAAAATGATCAAAATGCTATCACACATGACAAATTAGAGTGGTTTCCCTTTATTTTAAACCCTGGAATGTCAAACAAAATGAAGACTAAAGGCCATGTTGGGACCATAAAAATTGCTCTAAGATATTTGGATTTACAGAAAGAAAATGCTTAAATTATGAATTATTAAATTATGATACTGGAAACTTGGTCTTTGGGACTTTCCTGGTGAAGAAACAGTTCGTGTCATGTGAATAGACGCTGAAGAAAGGAACAAAAACATCACATTTTTTTCAGTGGGTAAAAATGACCAATTGGCTAAATACCCATGTGAATTTCCTTTGAAATCATAATTTTGTGATATTTATTTCCTTCACCATTCCACTGTTTGAAGAATGAATGTCACTTCCTTTCATTCATTTTATGCAGTCTGTAGGGTAGTAATGGTGTGGACACACTAGTTGACGGTAGACAGCATCTGTCTTTCTGTCCAAGCATGCGGCATAGTCAGCACACTTCACTACAGGACTGTTGCTTTCTGCTACCACTGCATTTCCCTTATCACCAAAAGTGCCAGGTGTAGAGATGTTGAGTATGCTTCAGATCAGGACTCTCAGTTGACGTGGCATATTTGAAGAGGCGAGCCTCTGCTCTGCCCAATGTTTGATGAGTGCCAGTGCCAAAGCATATACGGCCTCCTCTGTAATTGGTTGTCACCTCTAGTTGTTAAAATGTTATTGTTAATGATCCACGAGATTACAACACCAGTCTTTATCATGTCTTACTACACGCACTGGGGCCAGCCATCATTTTGATTTTCCTTTTTTCCCACACATCTGGTCAAAAGTATTGAATGTTGTTATGCTTCATTTATGGCAAGATAACTTGATTTAATACACTAACACTAGCAACAGGTGAAATCAACCCAAGATGTACTTTACCCTCTTTCACTATTGCCTGGTGAACATCACCCACAAGCATAGCTGTAGGAAAAAGTGCATTTTGCGGTAGGGAACCAACCACACTTTCAAAGACCAATGGCAAAGCTACCCAGGAAATCATGTTACTCAGACAAACGTAACATAGTAAATAAATTTGCCCGGGTGAAAATTACCCAACAATAGTGTTTAAGGGTTAAAGTGATTCCTCATTTGATTGAATTAAATGGTAAACAGGGTACTCGGCAAAATGGTGCAACCATGTATGGAGACCAAGTTGGTTCAGCTCGGTTTACAAGGCCCATCAAGGTCAACAAAGAGGAAGAGGTAGGAGCATAAGCCCAAATGCTCACTGACCACTTATCATTCAGCGCATCTGGCATGGCTTGTTTTTAATCATACATGGCCACAGTTATTCCTGTGACTCATCAATATTTGATCCAAGTAATCCAGTCATTACTTTTTGTGTGCTTCATAATTCATTTTAAATAAAAAGAATGTTAAATTGTGTTTTGTTCATTTTTTTTGGCCAACGTTTGTCCTTGTGGAATGTTCATGTTCTCTCCTCAGTTGAAAAATCCGACTATCATACTTTGCAGTTTACATAATAAGTAGTTTTACTTGTATAATTGTGTTTATGGCTGATTATAAAAAACAATTTATTGGCTTTTAATTGCCATTATGTATCCTAACTCTTTTTTTATTGTTGGTCAGGACTACTTAACAAGACTTAGGCAAATCCGTTTGCAGAATTTCAATGAGCGCCAGCAAATTCAAGCAAGGCTTAGAGGAGAAATGGTATGTTTTAGAAATGTCATTTTTGTATAATGAGTAAATAACGTTTTACCCTTTTAATGTTTTTCAGTATGGTAGTGACAGTTCGGAGAGTCTTGAATCAACAGATGAAGCTGAACTGAGGAGGAAGAAGATGGCAGTTTTTAAAGTGAGATCTTTAAAACTAAATTAAAATTTTGTTGCAGAAATCATTTTTACCATACATGAAGGCAAGACATTGATTGGGTTTCTGCAATTACAGTCAATGCTGTTTCAAATATCAATTATCATTTGATGGTTAAGGCGGCCCGGGGGATTGAGTGGTTAGCACATTGGACTCACAGTTCTGAGATAGATTGTTCAATCCCAGGTTTGGACCTTCCTGTGTGGATCTTGCCTGTTCTCCCCAGGCTGTGTTCGTTTTCTCAGGGTCTTCCGTTTTCATCACACATCCCTAAACATCCAGGGTAGGCTGGTTGAACAGTCTAAATTGCCCCTAGGTGTGAGGGCACTCGGACGTTTCGTCGAAAGACGTTTGGTCCCTGGACGTTTGGTCGACCGGACGTTTGGTCGACCGGACGTTTGGTAGAACGGACTCTCTCTCATGATTATAATTTTGAGTGCAAGAGATTACCTGGTTGCTCGCTTTCAACAGTAAACTCTGTCTCTCTCTCTCTCTCTCTCTCATAACTTGACAGCGAGTGAACCCGGCGACCAAACGTCCGGTCGACGGCCCGTCCATTCTACCAAACGTCCGGTCGACCAAACGTCCAGGGACCAAACGTCTTTCGACGAAACGTCCGGTCACGGGTGTGAGTGTGAGTGTCAATGGTTCTCCATCTCCTTGTACCCTGTGATTGACTGGTCAAGAATCTAGCGTGTCACCCATCTGATGCTCGTAGTCTGCTGGGATAGGTAGGGAAATGAATTAATGAATTTCATCATTAAACAATGCGGCATCATAGGCGCTGTTCAAAGCGGCTGCTTGTTGCAGTAGCTCCCTAAACCCTCACTCGTATTGTGTTTTTACAGCTTTTTATCCTTTATTTGTACGTTTTATTGTCTCTTAAGATTTTACTTGTTACTTTACTTTATATATTATATTCCATACTTGAATGTTTTAAAACTTTAGATCTATTAGTTTAGTTTATCTCTGCAAATTCTGGACATTACATTTTTGACCCACTCAGCCATGCCTCAGCTGTCTTACACAAAGGATCAGCTGTAAGCGCCACGCAACACCTAGATTCCCCTGGACCTGGACCTCCCCGCGGAGTTAAAGATGAAGAGAAGAGGATGCAGAGCTGGACGAAAATGTCAGGAGAGAAAGCAACGCTTGACATCCAGCATTCCATCTATTATTATGGGGAACGTAAGATCTCTCCCCAATAAGATGGAAGAGCTAACGGCGCTTACCAGACAACAACGACAATATCGGAGAATCTGCACCTGGCTGAATGAACTAACACCAGACTCTCGTCTCCTTGGATGGCTTTCAGCTGGTGAGGGCGGACAGAGATGCTGAGGAGAGCGGTAGGAAGAAAGGTGGGGGACTAGCTGTTTTTATTTGTAGTAGATGGTGCAGCCCCGGGCATATTACTGTGAAGGAGCAACTTTGCACTCGAGATATCGAGCTAGTAGCTGTTAGTGTCAGGCCGTTTTCACATCCCCAGGGAGTTCTCGCATGTTATCTTAATAACTGCGTATATACCTTCTTCGGCTGATGCGGCAGTCGCTCGCAAGCTGCTTCACGCTACTGTGTCCCGGCTGCAGACGTCACACCCCCAGTCTCTCCTTCTTATCTCTGGTGATTTTAACCATGCTCCCTTGGCTTCTACTCTCCCCACCTTCACTCAGTATGTGAAGTACCACACCAGGGAACAAAAAAACTCTGGACCTGCTGTATGCCAACACAAAGGAGGCATACAGCTCAGTCCCCCTGCCCCCACTGGGCCGTTCAGACCACAACCTGGTCCATCTGATCCCCACCTACATCCCTATGGTGAGGAAAATAAAACATACCACGAGGAGATGGACCAAGGAGACCAGCATGGTACTGAGGGACTGTTTTGAGACCACTTACTGGGAGGCGCTGTGCAATTCACATGGGAAAGACATTGACAGCTTGACCCACTGCATCACAGATTATATTAACTTCTGTGTTGAGAACATTGTACCCTCCAAGAAGGTCCGTTGTTTCTCCAACAATAAGCCGTGGGTCACCAGGGATCTAAGGGCCCCCCTGAACAACAAGAAAAGGGCTTTTAGGTCTGGGGAGAAAGAGAGTCTGAAAATGGTCCAGAAGGAGCTGAAGAGAGAGATCAGGAAGGGAAAGACCATCTAGAGGAGGAAGCTAGAGCACCAACTCCAGAGAGGCAACACCAAAGAGGTCTGGACGAGCTTGAGGACCATTTCGGGCCATGGAGGCAACAGTGAGAGAGACCCGGAGTCCGGAGACAGGGAGTGGGCCAATGAACTGAATCAGTTCTTTAACAGATTCAGTCCTGCCCCCACTCCTCTGACCCCACAGACCAGAAGCAACTCTCCCCCTTCATTCTCCTCCTCCTCTTCCTCCCCCTCTTCCACCGGTCTCTGCATTACTGTCAATCAGGTGATAAAACAGCTAAAGAAGATCGAGGCAAGGAAGGCTACCGGTCCAGACGGCCTCAGCTCCAGACTACTGAGAATGTGTGCGGATCAGCTTGGCAAAGTGATTCTGCATATTTTCAACCTCAGCCTCAGTCTGCAGAAGGTCCCCACCTTGTGGAAAACTTCCTGTGTGGTCCCAGTTCCAAAGACTGCGAACCCTAGGGAGCCAAACCACTTCAGGCCGGTAGCATTAACCTCTCACCTGATCAAGATATTGGAGAGAATCATCCTCAATCACCTCAGCCCCCCTGATGAATGCAGAGCTGGACCCTCTGCAGGCATTGGTGTGGAAGATGCTACCACCTACCTGATGCACAGGTCTCTTTCACACCTGGAGAACACGGGAAGCACGCTGAGAATGATGTTTTTTGACCTCGCCAGTGCATTCAACACCATTCAGCTGGTCCTACTGAGAGGGAAACTGGAAGAGGCTGGAGTAAGAAACCACCTAGCCGCATGGATCATCAACTTCCTCACCGACAGACCACAATATGTGAGACTCCAGGATTGTATGTCTGATGTGGTAGCTTGCAGCACGGGGGCCCCACAAGGCACAGTGCTCTCCCCACTCCTCTTCTCCCTCTACACATCAGACTTCAAACATAATACAGACACCTGCCACCTCCAGAAGTTCTCTGACGACACCGCTATTGTTGGACGAGTGACGGACGGGAACGACCTGGAGTACAGGGGAGTCATCACAGCCTTTGTTGACTGGTGTAGGCAAAACCACCTCTACATCAACACCAGTAAGCCAAAGGAAATGGTCATCGATTTTCGGAGGAATCCTCAACAGACCACTCAGGTGAACATCCAGGGTACAGTCATTGAAATCATGGAGAATTTTAAGAACCTGGGTGTTCACCTCAACAACAAACTAGACTGGTCCACAAACATAGATGCCCTGTATAAAAGGGGCCAGAGCCGCCTCTACCTACTGAGTAGTCTACGGTCCTTTGGAGTGTGCAGGACACTGCTGAGGACCTTTTACGACACTGTGGTGGCATCTACAGTGTTTTATGGAGTGGTCTGTTGGGGATGCGGGAGCAAGGAGAGGGACAGGAACAGGCTGAATAAGCTGGTCAGAAGGGCCAGCTCTGTTCTGGGCTGTCCTTTGGACTCTGTGGAGTAAGTGGGAGAGCGGAGGATGCTGACAGCACCTCCCACCCCCTGCATGAGTCTGTGGAGTCCCTCCGAAGCTCTTTAGCAACAGACTGCGGCACTCTCATTGCAGGAAGGAGCGCTTCCGCAGATCCTTCCTCCCATCAGCTGTCAGGCTCTTTAACAAAAAAATGGCTGTGTTAAGACCTACCGTATGCATCATGTACATCTGTGTGTATGTATGTATATATGTGCTTATATGTGTGTGTATGTATATGTATGTGTTTGTACACGTATGTGTATATGTATGTATATACATATACTTCAGCAACACGCTTATTTATTTATATATTTATTCATGTATTTATTTATTAACTTACTTATTACCTGTCTATTTATGTCAAATGCCTTTCCTATTTCTGCATCCTCACCCTCTTGCTACTGGGACAACGAAATTTCCAGAATACGGGATGAATAAAAGTTATCCAATCCAATTACCGTATTTACTCGCAGATAAGCTGCTTTTTTAAACCAAAAATGATGACTGAATCAAGGGTTCGGCTTATATGCGCTTAAAAATACGACATGCACGAAACTGCAAGTTGATGCCGCCATGGCACGATTACATCATGACGCAATGGTGCCGTGACGTCATGACGCAACCAAATGCGGCCGATATGGTTATTTATTTCAAAATAGAGAAAAGATAAACGGATAAAACGCTAAACAAAATTTATTTTGACGTCTATGAATGAAATTCAAGAAACAAACGAACGTATATTGCATAAAACGTGAAATAACCCGTTCCCGTCACTGCTCGCTCGGTGCACAGCCATCTTACTTAGGGCGCTGCTGTCTAAACCTAGTTAAACATGTTCTGACTGGCCAGACACAAGTAGCCTTGATCTATAATCCTTATAAAGCGTGATTTATGGGTGTGTGTATGTTAAGATTCTCTCGCAACGTTTGTCCAAACCGTGCAACGTGGAGAATTGATTTTTTATGGTGGCCAGAAACGGCTGTTGGATCCTATTAGACGAGTGATTGCATTTCTTTACATTCTTTAAGTGCGTAAGCGCAATCTTTTAGTTGTTAAACACCCATTTTTTAAATTGCACAACAATTGTTCTTTGGTTCTAAACAAGCAGGTGGGACCGGCGAAGCTGTCGTCGTGGGCTTACGGCAACGGCTTCCCGCTGGGTCCGTAGGTGGTTGGATCATTCTGTTAGGTATTCGGGAGCATGAAGCGTGGTAGGACCCAAACGCAGGGAAGCAGGTCCCCAATTTTAAGGGTGCGGCTTATATGCGGAGGCGGCTTATATGCAAGTAAATACGGTAAATTACACTGGAGTATAAGTTGCATTTTTCAGAGGCTTGGATTTGATTATATCCAAAACAAAGAACAGACGTCATAAAATGTTCATATAGTAGGAACAATAAAACAAGCTTTACATATAGCTCGCCACCTGCCCGGGTGTTCACTCGCTCTTAGATGCCTTTTTAAATATATATTTTATAGTATCTCCCCTTGTTCCTCTTTGCGCTCAATTTGTGTCCAAGATATATTTTGCAGTATCTCGCCACGCTCGGACAGTGACTAAGATCTTGTAACGATTTGGCTTTTACTGTCTAAGTTGTGTTTACCCACTGTTAATGAATGCATCGTGGGAGTCGAGAAAGGGAAGGAAAACAGACGTGCGGAAGAGCTGAATGGACATTTTCTGTTTTTAATTGGTTGTTCTTCGTTTCACCTTTGGTGGTGGGCACTAGCTGTGTTGTTTTCAAATTTCAAATAATTGATTAAAAACCTGACAAAGCGGCAGATTAGTGGTTAGCGCGTCGCCCTCACAGTTCTGGAGTCCTGGCTTTGGCAAGCAGGCGGGTCCAAGAACTGGCATTGGTGAGCAGGCAGCTTGAACTGGTGCTGGTGAGTGGAGTGCCGACTCAGGAGCTTGGGTGTCGATAACCGCCCCACTCCTCATTCGTCGCCGCAGTGCTCGCCGCTGCCTCCAGGTGGCCAGCGCAGCATGACCGTCATCCTCCTCCGCGACTCGTCCCCAAAAGAAAAGATAAATATGACCCCAGTTGTTAGCGAGCGCTGGTTAAAACTCCTACCTGAGCTTCCACGCCGGCCACCTTGCCTTGCGGAGGCACTATAAATGGCCAACCGGGAGCCCAGGTATGGGTCCGTGGAAAGTGTCCGGGGTAACTCTCCTGGAAAGAGTGTCGCAAACAAAACCGGGCCAGGAAATCAATATCCGAGTCCGAGTCCAGCAGGTTAACCAGCTCCAGACCATCCTCACAATCTTAAAAGTCTGAAACCAACTCAAGGTA
Organism: Stigmatopora argus; assembly: GCF_051989625.1. Classification (NCBI taxonomy): domain Eukaryota; kingdom Metazoa; phylum Chordata; class Actinopteri; order Syngnathiformes; family Syngnathidae; genus Stigmatopora; species Stigmatopora argus. The sequence continues at coordinate 3,709,150 of NC_135410.1, forward strand.
AAAGTGTGGACTGACGGAGGGCTATGGAGGTTGAACCTTATGTTCTGGTGGAAAGTACAGGGAGGATAGCATGAGCGGGAGGGGAGGAGAGCTGTCGGTAGGTAGGTGATGGGCAGGCTGTTGCTGTCGTCGGAGCTCACGCCAACGGCTTCTCGCTGGGTCCGTAGGTGGTCGGATCATTCTGTTAGGTATTCAGGAGCATGAAGCGTGGTAGGACCCAAACGCAGGGAAGCAGGCGGAGCCGGGGTTGAGAGTGCACTAACAAAACTTTAATCCTTCTCAAAAGTTCTCAAAATAACAAAGGCTTAAAAAACCAAGAACAAAACCACCCCTCTGGGAAGACACGGGGAAACGAGCACAGTACATAGCAAGAGTACATGGAAACACGTGGGTACACAGACGATCCGACAAGGACTGACAAATACACAGGGTTTAAATAGACAAACATTGGTTTATGAGACAATCAGAAACACCTGGGTCACACAAGAGGCAGCAAGCAGGAGATACACCAGTGGTGGAAAATGACAGGTTATCTCAAATGGGCAATCACAAGGAACAGGTCACATAGGGGAAAGAGACACCATAAAAACACTGTCCCTACATCACGATTATTCATCTATTGTGGCAGTTCTTGGAACCTATCTGCTGATATAGATTAGGTTTGACTACATTTTTTTTGTTAAGCCCTTCTGAATTTTTTTAAATATATAAGTTACAGGCAATTCTACTACTTAGTTGTGGCGACCCCTGAAAGCATAAGCCGAAGGTTCACCTGCTGCCAATGTTGAAATCATCAACACAGGCCATATTGGATTGGATAACTTTATTCATTCCGTATTCGGGAAATTTCGTTGTCACAGTAGCAAGAGGGTGTATATACATATATATATATATATATATATATATATATATATATATATATATATATAGGTAATAAGAAAGTTAATAAATAAATACATGAATAAATATATAAATAAATAAGCGTGTTGCTTAGCACATATATACATACATACACATAAATGTACATGCATGCATACGGTAGGTCTTAACACTCAGCCATTTTTTTTGTTAAAGAGCCTGACAGCTGATGGGAGGAAGGATCTGCGGAAGCGCTCCTTCCTGCAATGAGGGTGCCGCAGTCTATTGCTAAAGGAGCTTCGGAGGGACTCCACAGACTCATGCAGGGGGTGGGAGGTGCTGTCCATGATGGACATCATCCTGGTCAGCATTCTCCGCTCTCCCACTTCCTCCACAGAGTCCAAAGGACAGCCCAGAACAGAGCTGGCGCTCCTGACCAGCTCCGTATTGTGGTTCCGTGTTAAATAATAGGGAGAGTGATATTATATTGTGTGAATAATTTCATACATAAGTCGAACCCCTGGCAAAAGTATTTAAAAAAAATAAGACTTAGTGTGGAAGATACTTTAGTTGAATTTATTAGAGCAATATTTATTTTCCAGAAAGTTTTCTTTGTTCAGTTTTCATGTTGGTCATAAGAACTGAAAAAGTGTTTTAGCCCCAGTCTAAATATCAAGATGTCAATTCCAGGTCCAAGCTAATGCCCGTGATGCTATACTGAAAGAGCAACTCGAAAAGAAGCGAAGAGAGGCTAATCAAAGAGAAAAAGAGGCATGGAACGATCATGTAAGTACTTAAACTTTGTGCTTCCTCCTCATAATCATTACCAAGGTTATCAGGTTCAATCTGTTGTAGATTGCAGCACAGGAGGAAAGGCTTCCCGTAGCTACTGTATCAACTACCTCTAAATCCACAACCGTCAAATCTTCAACCTTGCCAGAGTCTCCTACTCCTGTTATATCTATGACTGTTGCCCTGAAGAATGTTGGAGCAGTTAGTATCCATTATCACAAAGCTTAATAAACATTTGCTTTTTTTCCTTCATATTAGCCATTTGTGTTTCACAGATGACGCCATTAGAAGCTAACCTGCCTGGCACAGAGGCTGTCACTGTCATTCGGGTGTTTTTTTGTTTATATTTGTCTTAATCATTTGTTTATGATTTTGGGAGATAACAATGGTTATTTCTTTCTTTTGTTAGAGTGAAAAGAAACATATCTTGAACAGACTTAACCAAAATCTAAAAGCTCAAAGTCCCGTGGATGCACTAGAATTGATAACCACTGCAGCTGGAGAGCAAAATCCTACTTTTCAACAGAAACTATTCGATTCCGGAAACCTTCCATACATTGAAGAAAGCAATAAGTGGGATCCAAAAGAACTCCCCGTACTTTGTGACTCTCAAACGGTCTTGGAGGAGTCCTGCTGGACTGAATCCAGTGAGTTGAACCTTAGTACAAACAAGCTTACAATATTCATTTCCATCTAATAGTTCTGCAACAGGTAAATTTAATTGATGTTATTCTTATAATTAATCAAATTGAAGTCAAAATATGAAAATACATTGGCACCTCTATTTACGAAATTAATTTGTTCCAGAAGTGGTTTCATAACTTGTATTTTTCATAAGTAAAGACAAATTTTACATTGAATTACCGCTACCTCTTCACGGACTCGCTCTGACGTCTGCCAACAGCATGCTAACCTTGGTTCCAGGATCATGGAGATGCAGCTTCCTTCTAGTGAGTGGTAGGCCAGTGAGGTGTTGGTAGATAGTCAATGAGAAAGAAACACAAAAAAAAACAAGACAACAGAAAGTGTATTTACGTTTTAGTGGTTTCATAACTTGGATTTTTTTTAGTATCTTGGAACAAAATGTTTCCTAGCAGGGCTTTTCGTAACCTGAATATTTCGAATGTAGAAGCATTCATAAGTAGAGGCACTACTGTACTTGAAGTGTAACTGATCTTTTTTTTCAGTGTTTCATATAACTTTTTACTGCCTTTTTACATAATCACTGATGGAAAAGATTTAACATTATTGCCTGTGTTTATGAATTTGAGAAATACTTTAGTATTGCTTTATCTGATATTTGGCGCTTCTTTCACTAGATCATCCACTTTTTGTTGGAGATAGAAAAAAATGGCAAGAGCAACTTCCATTTTTTCTCCCTGTATCCCAACAAACTCTAGAAGAGACATGCATTCCAACAATGGGTGAGTTACAATCTCAGACTACAGTTAAACAGTAAGATAATTTCTGCTACATTGTGGATGTTAGAAAAGATATCATATCTGAATTAGGACTTTGAAAGTTAATGATTTAAAGCACTTATCCAGATAAACTGGTCATGTCCAGTTTTCTAAATATAACTAATCACCTGAAACATACTATTTGTCCAGTATTTTTGACACAACACAGAGCAACTGAAAGTATGTCTGCCTCACTGAGCTTCTGGCCCAGATTGGAGCCTGGTGTCACACGAGGTGTTTACACTGTTGCAAGGCCACCTTTCCTTTTTGTCCGAAAATAGAACTTATGTGAGCCTATGTGAGGGTGGATTTTTATCAGAAATGCTAACCCTGTACAACCTTAGTCCGTGGCGCGTATTTGAAAATAGCACTTGCTTGGCGAATTGGACAGCAGAAAGAATCGACAAATGGCGATTTCTTTTTTAATTTTTTTATTTTTCTCAGAAATGCGAGTCCCGGGCGACGTTATGGCGGAGGCCATAAAAACGACTAAAGCGAAAATAGACCTCGCTCAGTGGATTCCGGGTAGCGATTTGTGGTAGCGGAGTTGACGGTGGAATGTCCCAGAAATGTGCAATATGCAAAAGTGCAAGCTCTGGACACCATTACGGCCCGACGCCATCAGGCATCGGCCTTATCCGAAAATAGAGCACTTTGGCTCGCGAGGATGGCGGGACGCCGGGGTGGAAGTTGAGATTCCATATAAATCCGGGCAGTGGGCTGACGTTGTTGCACTTATCCAAAAATAGAGGTCACTTGACGGCCAATTGACGGCGCAGAGGAGCAAAGTGGAACTTTTATTTCTCAGCCGGTTGGCCGGTGGTCCGGTGGCGCATGCCGGCTGCGTCGGTTTAGTTCGTTTTGTTACCTGACATGTTTCCATCCCATGCTTAGTCAGGCGAGTACAGTAATCTCTCGAATATCGCGGATATTATTCCCCTTCAAGGGCTTGGACTAAAACTCCCTATTAACCCTTTTTTGTATTTATATCAAGCGGAGAGGAACTATTTTCACTGAGTACAGTATTTTCAGTGCTTAAATTTTTATACAGATTATTTTTAGATATTAATACATTAGTCTTTTGATATGCTTATAGCTGTAATATTTACCGTATTGACACGCATATAAACCGCTTTTGTCAGAGAAAAAATGAGAACTGAATCGAGGGTACAGCTTATATGCGCATAAAAACACAACATGCAAAAAAACTGCAAATTGACGGCGCCGTGACACGATGACGTCATGACAAAATGGCGCCGTTGCATCAGCGCGTGACGTCATGATGCAAGCGAATTTGGATGATACTTTCATTTATTTCAAAATAGAGAAAAGATAAACAGATAAAACGATAGACAAAATTTATTGTGACATCTATGAATGAAATTCAAGACAAAAAAACGGATCTTGCATAAAACGTCAAAAAACTCACGTTCCTGTCACTGTTCGCTCGGGGCACAGCCATCCTACCTGGGTCCCAGGCAGCCATCTTTCCTAGGGCGATGACGTGACTGGCCAGACGCGAGAAGCCTTGATTTTGAAATAAAACAAAATTCCACTTTGATTGTTATAAATTTCCTATGTTTTCCGTTGTTTTCATTAAAATGCAGGTTATATCCTTCTTTTCGTTCAGGCAGCTAGGCTTGCAGTTCTATAGTTGTAGTGTGAGTTGTAGTCTTTAGTAGAGAGCACTGCGAACGTTTCCAGCTGAGTTTGATTCAGAAGAATGCTCTACATTGTCAATTACTTGGATTTGATATTAAAGTAGCTGAATAATCATCTGTGTGCCTTCATCTCACTCTCTGACCGGAGTATCTGGGTACATGAGGTGTCCCAGCACTATCAAAGAACATCGTAACGCTACGCTAACTCGCTAATATTGATTTTTTTCCATTGTATTTCTTGTTCGAAAGTGACAACTATTGGAGTAATATGAACCATCCCAAGAAATACCACTTGGGATGATTTTTCTTGAGATTTTCCCTTCAAAGTAACACATTTGTACTCCTTATTGAAACCATGAATATGGAGGTGAAAATTGGGAATCATGGGGGAGGCTTATACGCAATAAATTGTAAAAAAAATTCAAAAAACAAAAATGGCAATTATTTTTGTTTAAATAATGTATAGGTAGGTGGAATTGACAATTTATATTAGCGTTTTGCTTCCAGAAAAAAATATTAACTGGCACCACTTTTTAACATTTCAGTTTACATGATTTTGCCTGAGATTAAATGAAACACTTAAACAGGTGTTTTATCAGCTGCCTTGTCTTGTAGAAGTTCACTCACTTGATTTCGGTGCAGGCAGCCGCGGGCTCGATTCCCGCTGGTGGCGCTATGATTGAGTACGGATGGTCTTTTGTCTCTCTGCGTGCCCTATGGCTGCTGACTGGCGACCACTCTAGGGTGTAATCTGCCTTTCAAAGTCAATTGGGTTGGGTTCCAGCAATCCTTTCGAGGATGCGCGGTATGAAAAATGACATGTACAGTACATTGATTTATTCATTGTCTGAAGCGCAGGGGGGTGCAGTAGCCTATCCCAGCTAACTGTGCCGCAGGCAGGGGACACCCTGAATTGGTGGCCAGCCGAGTGCAGGGCTCAAGGAGACAGACAATCATTCACACTCACACTGATACCATGGGCCAACCAGCCTACTAGTACAGTACGTAATAAAATGTTATTTTAAAGGAAGTAGCCATTCATTTTGACTTTTTTAAATCATCAACTTTGTGCATTGGAACGGATGCACTTGCAACAACTTTCTTGCATCGAGATGAGGTCATCAGGCGTGATTATGCTACCTGATGACAAATTCAAAGTTTATTCAAACAGGAAATTCTATATCCACATTTTGATTAATGTTAGATTGGAAGCAACAATTAGGATATACTGCCACCTACTGTACACATGATTAATGTCAGATTGGAAACAACAATTAGGTGGACACTGCCACCTACTGCAAAATGGTGTGTCCCACCTATTCTACCACTTATATTTTCGAAACCGCATGTGCAATTTTGCGATATCACGGAATAAATTGCAATCAGTAGAAATTAGCTTTTTGCATGCATTAGTTACAGATTATAATTCAGAGATGCAGAGTTAATTCAGCTTTAGAGATTGATTAGATTGTTTAATTATCATTATAACAACATTCTTTTTGTCTACATTCTCAGTAAAAAACATAGGTGAGGTGATGCAATTGAGTGAGGGTGGAGGTCAAAGGAAGGCTTGGGGTATGAGTCCAGAATGTCAGATACTCGACGTGTTTCATGAGGCAGAAGCTCAGCCACTTACCCAGCTGATGGAGACAGTCGGCATCTACAAAGAGGCTAGCCCTGGTTTGTATTAATTTCTCCCTCTTGAAATAGCATAAGGTACAAACAGTCATACCTCTACTTTTGAATGCCTCTAGGAAAGTTTGAGGTTATGAATTTTTTTATATGCAAACGAGTGACGCAAGATATGAAAAAGATCCAAGTTACGAAATCCCCCAAAAAGTAAATGCATTTCCTCATGCATTATTTTATTTTGAATTCACCTTATTAAGCGATTAAAAACTGTACAAATGCAACATGCCACATATTTTCACACACACACACACATAGGGCACACGTAAAAGTCGAAAATGTACAGTGGTACCTCGAGATACGAGCTTAATCCGTTCCGGGACTGAGCTCGTATGACAAGATTCTCGTAACTCGAGCGGAAGTTTCCCATTGAAATGAATGGGAAACAAATTAATTCGTTCCAACTCTGAAAAAAACACCAAAAACAGTATATTGGATTGAAAAAAATGTTTTATTTCTTATAATTCGCCATATATTGACAAAGTAATAAATAAAGAGTTTTTTGAATTTAAATTAACTTGGATAACTATATACAGACACTCAACGTTTAATGTAACTTCAAACAAAACTAAATTCTAAATTTTTTGTAATCTTTTTTACCTTACGTAGTTCTACGGGTTGACACCACCTGGCCGCTCCGCCGAAGTCTTCAAAACGAACGCATCAAGAGTTGTTTGTTTTTGTCTACCCTTCAAAATATTCCGATAATGTCGCATACAAATGTCATCACAATAGGATAACGCACGACCACTTGCCAACAAGAAATAGTCTTTAAAGAACGATCGCGGGAGCATCTTTCCTGAGAAAGAATAACAGGAAATACAATAGTTGAGCTCCCACGTATTGATTGTGGGTAATGAAGTTTTATTCTGAGAAAGGTTGCCATTGCCTATGGGTGTTGTGTGCACGAGTACACTTCATTACCCAGAAAGCCCTCTTTTTGCCCGCGCGTTGTGCGTTTCCTGGTCGTATGAGAAACTCGTCTGAATTAATTAGTTCCGTTCTCGTAGATATTGTTATACACGAAAGATATGCAAAAAAAAAATGCCATGGCCACCTGGCTTGGTCGCATCACGAAATTTTGACCGCATCACGGGCGAATTATTCGATCGAAATTTCCCCCGTAAGACGAGCATTTTGTATGACGAGCGGTCGTATGACGAGGTACCACTGTACTACAAAGTGGACGAACGAGCTCTTTCCGCCATCTGGCGGACAAATACGGGTATTACATCTATTCTGTCATTTCCAAGATTTAAGCTCCTTGATCAATGATTAATACCATTAGCTAAATAATTAAAAATACAACTTTGTTTTCTTGTGTCCGGTGGGGCGTGTGGTTAGTGTGTCGGCCTCACAGATCTGGGGTCCTGGATTCAAATCCAGGTCGTCCATCTGTGTGGAGTTTGCATGTTATCCCCGGGATTGCGTGGATTTCCACCAGATATTCCGGTTTCCTCCCACATTCCAAAAACATGCATGGTAGGCTGATTGGACACTCTAAATTGCCCCTAGGTATGGGTGTGAGTGTGCATGGTTGTCCGTCTTCTTGTGCCGTGCGATTGGCTGATTCAGGGTGTCCCCGCCTCTGGCCCGGAGACAGCTGGGATTGGCTCCAGCACCCCTCATGACCCTAATGAGGATAAAGTGGTTCAGAAAATGAGATGAGAGATGTTTTCTTGTTTATCACTGCATTTTTACAATACTTATAACAATTTAAGAACAAATTAGTTATCAACACAGTAACAACAAAATCACACAGTAAACAACCATTTTATATCAATAATTCAAGTGGGTATCTCTGAGCCAATGAAGTCTATTGCAAATCCTTTTACAAAAAAGAAATATTGGAAATGCATATCTCTAATGGTGGATTAACTATTATAACATTTATGCTGCAAATTCATATGCTGAAATCAACAATTTCTTAGATAATCCAAACCAGAGTGTTGCAATTAGTACACCTGGAGAGGATGTGAGTTTGAAGAAAAGGACAACTGCCAATGTTGAGGTGGAGGCACTGATGGAATATGTACCAACAACAGATGTCTCAGACCCAAAACAGTTAAGTGAAATGGAAGCACACATGCTGCCTTCAAGTATTGCTGAGATCCAAGGTGAGTATTTAATTTAATTATATGTTGTCATATGAGTAATACATACTAAATAGATTTTTGGTACATAAATAATCTGTATTTTGCTAGATCCAGAAGATGTGGAATCAATGCTTTGGGAGGATGTTCCTGAAGTGTCACATACTTCAATGGGCCTGCATCATGCATGGGAGAAACAAGACCAACAGCCATTGTAACTATCAATGTTTTAATCACTGTAAAACTACAATGTTTTGTAATAATGGTTGTAAATTATTAATAGAGAGTGTTTTTGTTGCAGTTTCTCGAGTTTACACTTTTTGTCTTTTTTATTTTTTTATTTTTTATTATTATTATTATTATTATTTTTATTATTATTATTTACATAATAGAAGATGTACACATACATACAGCCTGAGGGGATGAACACTTATTCAAGGGATTGAGGGTTTGATCTTTTAACTCTTTCCGTCACAACAGGGAGGTAAACACACAGGTGGATTCAAAGTCATGGGGCTGGATAAGATGCAGTTTGTGGATCAAGGTTTATTGACCTGGAAGGGCCTGTGCTCTGTTTAGTGTAAAAAAAAAATCAAGAAATTATTGGCTGAATGAGGTGTAACAAATGAACGGAGCTATTGTTGGGATAACATTTCCACTGTATCAAATAAGACGGGGTTATTTTTATGAAGATGAGTTAATTTAGAAAAGTACTTAGTTTTATCTGAAATAAGAGCTTCATTGTATTTCCACAGGTAATCACTCCATGACTGAGAGAAAAACCTCTTGTTCATTTGCACGCCATTTGCACTCAGGTTTCCTGCATGGCTGTTTAAGTGCCTGTGTTTCCCCTCTGAACAGAAGTATATCTTTTAGGATGCAGCATAACCCAGCGTCAATAGTGTTATGGAACGCATTATTTAATTTGTTTGTGAGCTTGTCAATTGACTCAGCATAAAAAAAGGGAACGATGACCATGGCTCATAGCTCAAAGACACATTAGTAGTTGAGGGATTGATGTTGTGGTTACTATAACTCGGATCAACTGAAAGATTACATTAAACTAGATCTTTGAATTTAATGACGTAGTGGCCTGACATAACCCCAGATTAAAACAAATCTGTCATAGGTCAATTCATTACTATATGAATGGTAATTCATATAGTAATGAATTAATGTATTGACTGCGCAAAAACAAAAGCGTCAAATATAGTCTGAAATGCTGCACTAAAATGTTCTGATTGGATGATTACATAAATATTTGGGCATATTCAAAATACATTTGGCCTGGACTATTTTGCAGTGTCTTTTCTTGTTGCCATATTTGGAAGTGACCTAGGATTTAACAACAAACCTATGCATGTGCAAACATCGTTCAATTATTGGCCAAAATGATATGGACGGGGAAACAACAGGAAAATATGAGCATAAACAATCAAGGAGCTCCAGCTTGTGGCACAAGTGCTCCAATTATCAATCAATCAGAGGGAATTTATACAACGCTGATTTTATGTCTAAATATGTTAGACAACATTTCGTCTCCTCATTGCTCCATATAAAACTCCCATACTATAGTTCGCCTGTTTATATTCACACCACCCAAAAAGGTGAGCACCACAGACTTCTTAGGTTTGATTGGGACCAAATGGGGCAGATGTGAATACCCACTAAAGTCATCAATAATTATTGCATCTTCAGCATAAGTGATCAAGTCTGAAAAAACCCCTAACATTCATCTTAGAAGCCTGGATATGTGCCAGGGGGACAGTTGATAACAACAATAAAGAATGGCACTACTAGTCATATACGAGAATAAGACTCTACACCTATTTCATGTTCGGCGTACTTGTTAGATATCAGTGAGAACAATATAGTCAGCTTGCTTCTCTTGGTACCAGATAACGCTGATTGCAACTTTGCCGGTTATTCTGAAAAGTTTTGTCCTTGTTTGCAACAAATTATGAAATTCTTTGCCATTTCTTGATCTTTTAGAGCAGGGGTCGGGAACTTGCGGCTCTTTCACCCTTATACTGCGGCTCTGAGTGGCTTGGAAAAATAATTAAAAAAATAAAAACTACGTTGTTAGGTACGTTAGAGCACTCATTCCCTCGTCCATTCCCTGCTTCTCTGCACTCGTGTCCACTCCAGGTTTCCAAGCCACGACGTCGCCAAAGACGTAACAAGTATTTAACTGAAGTGTACTTAATTTGTGTTAGTTCTTTAATATTTTAGTTCTAAATTAGAAGATTATTTTGATCTTGACATATTAGAATAAATATATTTTATTGTTTTTCGTTGCTCAAAATAAGCGTAATACCCGCCAAAACGCTGTCCATTTGACGCAACTTTCAACTGCAGCAAGGCCAAGTATGGAGAAATGTAAGAAAGGAAAAATATGTGAAGAAAATAGAGCATTCGATGATGCCTGTGCAGCTTCATTGGCATTTACCTCTGATGAAAGTGGCCTACCAGGATGCCTAATTTGTGGAGAAAAACGGTCTAACAATAAACATTAACAAACATTAATAAACACTCATAAGTGTACGGCTGGGATGAACCCCAAAGCATGAAAGGGAAGTTGTTGTTTTCTTAAATATGTTTTTTCTTTCTAATAAATGCGTTCATAAATAAATTCATTTTAGATGACAAAAAGTATTTGCGGCTCCCAGTATTTTCTTTTCCGTGGAAACAGGATCAAATGGCTCTTTCGGTGTTAAAGGTTGCCGACCCCTGTTCTAGAGTAACTTGTCTGCCTATCATTTTCTGGTTGATGCTTCAAGTGGCTATGGTTAATTAAAACTATTTTTCCCTGAACGAGCAAGTTCAGAGATTGCTTTGGCCTCAGAAACTATGTCAGAGCCATCTTCAGCCTTCTCCATCTGAAGTATGTGATAGGCGTCTCTGTGGGAAGGTCAGCTCCCATGACGATAGTTGGTTGATTGGGTTTCTCTTGACCTGTGGGTCATCACCAGAAAGTGAGGTACAGTTTTGGGGGAACCGTGCCACTTCTACTCTGTATTCCAAAGCATTTATACACGTAGAATTGAGCCGCGGCCACTTCTATTCTGTATTCCAAAGCATTTCTAGACCTAGAATCTAGCCCCTGTTCTGTAGAATGGCATCAACATTCTATGCCTTAGAGGCAGCATCTGCTGGATTTGTCTGAGATAGCCCATTGCGCTGGGTCATTGACAGCTCTGTGTAATAGAGATCTTGTTACTGACTAATGTGTGAAACCACGTGTGCTCATTAACTATATACTTGAGTACCGTATTTACTTGCATATGAGCCGCCCGCGCGGATATGCCGCACCCTTAAAATTGCCATAATTTTTTTTGATTTTACAATTTCTCGCGTATGAGCCGCCCCTCATTCCCAATTTTCACCTCCATACTCATGGTTTTAATAGGGAGTACAAATGTGTTACTTTGAAGGAAAAATCTTAAGAAAAATCATCACAAGTGGTATTTCTGAGATATTGTATGAATCAAAAGCATATTATTAGGGTCAATATCATAAGTTAATATGCCTGTCTTTGTAAATTAAAATTATCAAATTATTCAATTTGAAAAAATAAATAAGTATCTTGATGAGAACCAGCTTCTTTCTAATTACAGAAATGACAATTTTCTCTTATGAAGTTTAAGATGTTGTGGCAGCCATATTGCTTCTAATGTCAAAATATCTCAATTTGTTCGATGGTTCATATTACTCCAATAGTTTTCACTTTCTAACAAAAGATAAAACGAAAAAAAATTAAAGTGGAATTTAGTTTTATTTCAAAATCAAGGCTACTCGCGTCTGACCAGTCAGAGCACGTTTAACTAGGTTTAGACGGCAGCGCCCTAGGTAAGACGGCTGCAGCGGGACCTAGGTAAGATGGTTGTGCCCCGAGCGAGCAATGACGGGAACGTGAATTTTTCACGTTTTATTCAAGATACCTACGTTTTTTTTCTTGAATCATAGACATCAAAATAAATTTTGTTTGGCGTTTTATCTGTTTATCTTTTCTCTATTTTGAAGTAGGGCGGCCTGGTGTGGCGAATGGTTAGCGCGTCGGCCTCACAGCTCTGGGGTGCTGGGTTCAAATCCAGGTCATGTCCACCTGTGTGGCGTTTGCATGTTCTTGCCTGCGTGGGTTTCCTCTGGGTACTCCGGTTTCCTCCCACATTCCAAAAACATGCATGGTAGGCTGATTGGACACTCTAAAATTGGGCCTAGGTATGGGTGTGAGTGTGCATGGTTGTCCGTCTCCTTGTGCCCTGCGATCGGCTGGCCACCGATTCAGGGTGTCCCCCGTTTTTGGCCCGTACTCAGCTGGGATAGGCTTCAGCATCCCCTGCGACCCTAATGAGAATAAACAGGTTCAGAAAATTAGATGAGATGAGATTTGAAGTATCGGCCGCATTCGCTTGCGTCGTGATGTCACGGCGCCATTTTGTCGTGATGTCACGGCGCCATTTTGTCGTGACGTCATCGTGCCATGTCGGCGTCAACTTGCAGTTTCGTGCATGTCAAGTTTTTATGCGGAAATAAGCCGTAGCCTCGATTCAGTCTTTTTTGTCCCACAAAAGCGGCTTATATGGGAGTAAATACGGTACTTACCTGGCCATCAGTCCAGTTTACCGAGTCCAGCCTTGTTCTGAGTTTTTGATTACTTAGTGCTTATACAAATTAATCTTTTACAGGCTACCGGGAGTCAGTACAAATCAAGGAGCAGCAGCATCTGCAGGGAAGGAGGGTAAAATACAACTTAATAGTTGTAGGTCGATTTCATGTATTAATATTAGTAACTATAGTATTTGTTTGAAATATACTGTTTTTGTTCGATCACAGGTTTATCACAAGTCGAAGAACTCCTGTTGTCCTCTTCTGATCATAGACGCACATCTGCACTTGCTCTAATCTTAGCTCACTCTTCGGTGGATGAATCCTTTTCTTCACTTTCTCGTTCACGCTCAGTTTCACCTCTTCACATAAGGGAGCAGAATGCTCTCCTTATTGGACTCTCAACAGGCCTGTTTGATGCCAACAACCCTAAGGTGAAAACTTGAAAACACATTTATTAAATAAAGAAAGAAATACATTTGAATGAAAAGAATATTCAAAATATTCTTCAATATGGCTAGAAATTATATGGTATTGAGTTTTATTTTGTGCTTTGTTGATCTGTTTCTTTTTCACACATTATCTCAAAAATGTTTTCATATAAAATACATTGGTATCTCTACTTAAAAATTTAATTTGTGCGTGACTAGTGCGGAATTGCGCAGTTGCGCAGCTTAAAAAGAATGTTGCCTGGAGTGCTTCATTTTCAGGTCGGGCTGCTGCCCTGCTCCCCTGTTGGCCCAGGGCTCGCTCCATTCCACCTACCCATTCTCAGTTCTGCCATCATGATCACCAAGCTTCTTTATAGCGATAAGGCCAGCGATGTGTTGGGAGAATGGGAAAGCAACTCTACCATGACAATTGAAAAACATACAGGAAGTGTATTGTGTCGGACCTATGAAAACACATTTTGGTTGATAATTAATGAATGAATCCGAAGGATCAAATGAACATCGAGATACAATCATGGTATTGTAGGTTATTATATTACATTATCCAGGGTAATGATTGTCATATGAATATAGGAAACTAAATGTAAAAAAATATATTTAAATGGTGTTGTAGGAATGACGTTCCACTTCATTAATGCATCTTCAATTTAGAGGGCATTAGTCACAAAATTTTGTGAGTGGCAAGTCAACCCGCCTTGCCTGCTATGTCTAGAGAGGACAGTCAAGAGCAACACTTTTAAACGCTATATTTAGTGGTACCTCAGAATCCAGATATAGGAAAGGCATTTTAGACATAAATAGGTAGGTAATAAGTAAGTTAATAAATAAATACATGAATAAATATATAAATAAGCATGTTGCTGAAATATATATACACACACACACACACAGTTGTGGTCAAAAGTTTACATACACTTTTGAAGAACATAATGTCATGGCTCTCTTGAGTTAACAGTTATTTCTACAACTGTGATTTTTCTCTGGTGATGTATATATATATATATATATATATATATATATATATATATATATATATATATATATATATATATAAAATTTAAATTTACTTTCAACATTAAGAACATATTATTATTCAACGAAAGAAAGCAGTCTTTAAATTGAGAGTGATGAGCAGTATTGCAGGGCAAAGGGAAATGAATGAGGTTATTGATTTTTACTATAATTTGGACAAAGTCGGCGGGCCGGATTAAAAAGCCTAACGGGCCGAATATGGCCCGCGGGCCGTAGTTTGAAAAACATGTACACACACTCCAATACGAGCGAATCCGGGGGCGGGGCGAGCGAGCGAATCCGGCGACGAGTAACATGTACAGACACGCCAATAATACGCAATTTTTTGATGATTTTGATATTAGGTATTTAGATATTAATGCTCTTACATTGTCAATGCAATTACAAACTCACTCTCTCTCTCATGATTATAATTTTGAGAGCGAGAGATTACCTGGTTGATCGCGATATTTAGATATTAATGCTCTTAC
Source organism: Stigmatopora argus (assembly GCF_051989625.1). NCBI lineage: Eukaryota > Metazoa > Chordata > Actinopteri > Syngnathiformes > Syngnathidae > Stigmatopora > Stigmatopora argus. The sequence continues at coordinate 3,724,265 of NC_135410.1, forward strand.
ATTGTCAATGCAATTACAAACTCTCTCATGATTATACGCAACTTATTGATAATTTTGAAATTATTTATTTACATATTAATGCTCTTACATTGTCAATGCAATCACAAACTCACTCTCTCATGATTATAATTTTGAGAGCGAGAGATTACCTGGTTGATCGCTTTCAACAGTAAACTCTCTCTCTCTCTGTCTCATGATTATAATTTTGAGAGCAAGCGAACCCGGCGATGAAACGTCCCTTCGACGAAATGTCCGGCGGCGAATCCGTCGACCGAACGTCCGTTCGACCGAACGTCCGTCCGTTCGACCGAACGTCCGTCCGTTCGACCGAACGTCCGTCCGTTCGACCGAACGTCCGTCCGTTCGACCGAACGTCCGTCCGTTCGACCGAACGTCCGTCCGTTCGACCGAACGTCCGTCCGTTCGACCGAACGTCCGTCCGTTCGACCGAACGTCCGTCCGTTCGACCGAACGTCCGTCCGTTCGACCGAACGTCCGTCCGTTCGACCGAACGTCCGTCCGTTCGACCGAGCGTCCGTCCGTTCGACCGAACGTCCGTTCGACCGAACGTCCGTTCGACCGAACTGTCCGTCGGCCGAACATCTTCCGACGAAACTTCCGGTCACGCATACATACACATAGATGTACATGTATACATACGGTAGGTCTTAACACTCAGCAATTTGTTTTGTTAAAGAGCCTGACAGCGGATGGGAGGAAGGATCCGCGGTAGCGCTCCTTCCTGCAATGAGGCTGCCGTAGCCTATTGCCTCGGAGGGACTCCACAGACTCATGCAGGGGGTGTGAGGTGCTGTCCATGATGGACATCATCCTGGTCAGCATCCTCCGCTCTCCCACTTCCTCCACAGAGTCCAAAGGACAGCCCAGAACAGAGCTGGCCCTCCTGACCAGCTTATTCAGCATGTTCCTTTCCCTCTCCGTGCTCCCGCATCCCCAAAAGACCACTGCATAAAACACTGTAGATGCCACCACAGTGTCGTAAAAGGTCCTCAGCACTGTCCTGCACACTCCAAGGACCGTAGTCTCCTCACTAGGTAGAGGCGGCTCTGGCCCCTTTTATACAGGGCATCTATGTTTGTGGACCAGTCTAGTTTGTTGTTGAGGTGAACACCCAGGTGCTTAAAATTCTCAACAATTTGGTTCTTCTATGCCAGGTGTGGCCAAGTCCGGTCGTCGAAAGTCCCAATCCAGTCTGTTTTCCATATCACCCTCCTCTACCACACCTGAATCAAATGATCAACTCATCAGCAAGCTGTCCAGAGGCTTCATACTGATCCCGATTATTTGATTCTGGTGTGTTGGTGCAGGGAGACATGGAAAACAGACTGGATATGGGCTCTCGAGGACCGGACATGGGTCACCTTGTAGGTTAAAAAATAATACAATGACATGGATATGTATTCCAAAATGTATTTTTTACAGAAAAAAATAGCAGTAACTCATTAGCAAGTGAAGGGGTGTCACGTTCATTCCTAACATGGCATGAACAATAACTAATTATGACACCAATAATTTAGCAAAATGTACATTTAAGGAGTTACTTTTTTTGATAAGGTTGGCTGGGAAATATCCATCTTTCTGTCATTAAAATTTTTCTCAAAAGTATATATAAAAGCCTTAAAATTCACTTGTTCAAGAACCCTGTCGAAACCCATTGTGGATTGAAACCTCAATATCAGAACTATTAAGCCGACCTGCTAAGCACTCTGTCTCCGTGTCGCCTATGTATTACATGTCCTTTCTACTCACCGAATATCCCATAGACGGAGTTTTCTAATTTATTTACCTACTCATTTGACAGTTTTAAGATTACTGTTAGGTAAGATCCTTATACTTTTCCCTTTTTTTCATAATTTACATTTCATTGTCAGATGCTGAGAACATGCTCCCTTCCAGATCTCAGTCGGGTATTCAGCTCTGAGCAGGACTGCGTCATTGTTCCAGAAAATAACATTTCTTTAGATGGTGACATAGAGAATGAGGACCAGTCAGAGACGGAGGAGTAAGTCAACCTCACAAATGAAACGCCTACTGTTGCCACACACCATTAAAATCAGTGTATCAATCAGCATTTTTATCGTTTTTGAGCAGGGTTTTTTTCCCTCACTGTTTGGCACAAGTTTATAATTAAATTAATCCCAAATTCCCTGGCTACTGATTCCCAAAGTGAGTGTTCTCATTTGTGTAAATACACTCATCTCAACTTCTCTCATTTTCTGAACCGCTTTATCCTCATTATGGTCACAGGGCTGCTGGAGCCAATCCCAGCTGTCTCCGGGCCAGAGGCGGGGGACACCCTGAATCCCTGGCCAGCCGATCGCAAGGCACAAGGAGACGGACAACCATGCACACTCACACCCATACCTAGGGGCAATTTACAGTGTCCAATCAGCCTATTATGCATGTTTTTGGAATGTGGGAGGAAACCGGAGTACCCGGAGGAAATCCACGCAGGCAAACTCCACACAGATGGACATGACCTGGATTTGAACCCAGGACCGCAGAGCTGTGAGGCCGACACGCTGTAAATAAACTATATTCTAGTTTTGTTAAAGTGAGATTGGCTCGCAATCTTGTTTACCCTAGAAAACTGGTAGACCAGTTTTTGGAAGAAAACAGCCTGTTTCTATACTCTGGTCACAATGACAAATTGTAATTTTCATTTTTGTATTTTGGAAGTGCAGTTGATGACTCTAGTATTTGTTCATTTAAAAAAAGAGTCTGTAGGTGGTATTGGTTATTGGTTGCCAGTGCCGCTGAACCATATTAGCCAAAGATGTCTAACTAAATCCACAAAGGAGAAGTGGGTGCCTGATTTATTTCCAAACGAAACAGCAAAAACAGTTTGACCGATTAGGTTTTTGCTGAAAAACAGCAACTGGCAGCAATCAACTGATTATACTTGTAAGAGAACAGATTGGTGTAGAGGTGTTGTCTAAATTTGTTGAAAGGAAAACCTGCACCCACTTGGCCTTTTGTGGAATTGGTAGATACTGCATTGTGTGAGCTACCCAGTGGTCAAATGTTACAAGTACAGTGGTATCGCTATTTACGAAATTATAATTGGTTCCAGAAGTGATTTCGTAACTTTGAAGCATATTTTACATTGAATTAGGATAATTCGTTCCACGATCTTTAATTTATGTCTCATCTCATCTTCCTCTGCTTATCTGTGGTCGGCTCGCGGGGCAGCAGCTTCAGCAGGGAAGCCAAAACGTCTCTCTCCCCAGCTACTTCATCCAGCTCTTACAGGAGGATCCTAAGGCATTTCAGGGACAGTCCGGAGACATAGTCTCCCCGGCGTGTCCTGGGTCAGCCTCGTGGTTTCCTCCCGGAACACCTCACCAGAGAGGCGTTCAGGGAGCATCCTAATCAGATGCCCAAGCCAAGTCATCTGGCTCCTCTCGATTCAGAGGAGCAGCGGCTTTACTCCGAGCCCCTCCCGGATGAGTGAGGTTCTCACCTCATCTCTAAGCAAGAGTCCGGACACTGTGCAGAGGAAACTCATTTCAGATGTGGGATCTTGTTCTTAACTGTTATGACTGTTAAATAAAGAGCTTTGCCTTTCGGCTCACCTCCTTCATCACTGCAGACGCCGCACTGATCTGCCTATCGATCTTCCGCTCCATTTTCCCCTCACTCGTTATCAAGATGCCATGATACTTAAACTACTCTACTTGGGGAACAACCTCATCTCTGATCCAAGAGGGCATGCCACCTTTTTTCGACTGAGGACCATGATCTCAGATTTGGAGGTGCTGATTCTCATTTACGACCGCTTCACAGTCAGTTATGAATCCTTCCAGTGAGAGTTGGAGTTTGCGGCCTTATAAAGCCAACAGAACACATCATCTGCAAAAAGCAAGGCTGCAATACATAGGCCACCAAATTGGACCCCCTCAATGCCACGGAATTGGTGACAGGGCAGCCTTAGCAGAGTCCAACCCCCACTGGAAATGGTTCCGACTTACTACCCACTACGCAGATCAAACTCTGACACTGGTCATAGAGGGATCGGACCCCACGTGTTAGGTGCTGAGGGTATAGAGCTGACCCACTGTTCCACGGCCAAGACGGATCGCAAAAAAAAAAAACTCTCCAAACTAGAACAGAATATTTTCTCAATAGGAGTCAGTAATGTACTCAGTAGCTCTACCATTCTTAATCACTTCAAAAATTTGTTTGGGCCTACTTGAGACAAGTGTTTCCCAGAGGCTAATCGGATCATTGTTCCAAATGATAAAGCTTGCCTCATGCAGGGTACCAACTTCTATAAAGTTCTTTGACCAACGTTAAGAGGATGGAACCTAATTTTCTCGGATTTAAATCAAGGTGACATGCAAGATGGTTCAAAACAGTGATGTTACATTGCTTGACACGTCCTCGGTCAAGCGCGCATTGTCCTTTTGTAAAACCCAACTGTTATCACCCAGACGAGGGCCTTCAGTCATGAGAGATGTCCGCTGAAACATCTGCATATAACAAGCCGCTGTTTGACAACCTTCCACCACCTCAGATCGTGATGGACCTCACTCCACTGTGCTGGGTATAAAACATCTCAGGTGGGATCAACTTGACGTATATCAGTAATGTTGGACACAATATTGACCAACAAGGTTAAAAAAAATTCTCATTAGAGAATAAAACATTTTTCCACCTTTCAATGTCCCATGTTAGATGCTCCCTGGCAAAGACTAATGGCAGTATTGTTGATATGAAGGAGATGATGGCTTTGTATCAGTCTTATGCTTTTGAAACCCTTTTCCCACGCATGCCGTCTGATGGCTATTGCGCTGCAGTCGGTAGTAATCACCTTAATTTGGGTCGAGGACAGTGCAGGTGTAGTCTACCACTTTACTGAGTGTAGAAAACATCTCTGGTGGGATTTCCTTGTAATGCCAGTAATGTTGGAAGCCATCTTGACCATTGAGGTTACATTTTTTCAGAGATTGAAACTTTTTCAACCTTTCAAGGTTTGATGCTCCTTGACAAACTCTAAATAGGCAGTTTTGTGGTGCTGAAAGGGATAGGGTCTTGGAATTGTTTTTTTATTTTTATTTTTTAAATTATTCCTATTTTTAATTTGAAATGGAAGGAGTACCAGAACACTGCAAATATAGCGAGACTCGGTCATCACTCTAAACTTTCACCTCGAACAAGGAGAAGACTGATCAGAGATGCAGTCAAGAGGCCCGTGATCACTCTGGGTGAACTGAAGAGATCTACAGCTGAAGTGGGAGAGTGTCCATAGGACAACAATCAGTCGTACACCACAAATATGGCCCTCTTGGAAGAGTGGCAAGAAGAAAGCAATAAAAATATCCATAAAAAGCCTAATTTAAAGTTTGCCACAAGCCACCTAGGAGACACACCAAACACATGGAAGAAGGTGCTCTGGTCAGATAAAATCAAAATCAAAATTTTTGGCCACAACGCAAAACAATATATTTGGCGTAAAAGCAACACAGCTCATCATCTGAACGCACCATCCCCACTGTCAAACATGTTGGTGGCAGCTTCATGGTTGGAGCTTTCCTTTCTTCAGCAGGGACAGGGGAGATGAATGGAGCAAAATACAGGACTATTCTGCAAGAAATCTGTTGGAGTCTGCAAAAGACCTGAGACTGGGACGGAGATTTATCTTCCAACAGGACAATGATCCAAAACATAAAGCCAAATCTACAATGGAAAGGTTTACAAATAAACGTATCCAGGTGTTAGAATGGCCAAGTCAAAGTCCAGACCATCTGTCCATCCTCACTGAGCTGAAGCTGTTTTGCAAGGAAAAATGGGCAAGAGTTTCACTCTCTCGATGCGCAAAACTGATAGCCACATAGCCCAAGCGACTTGCAGCTGTAATTCCAGCATAAAGGGCGCTACAAAGTATTAATGCAACAGAATACAACCGAATATATATTGCATGCCCCACTTTTCAGGTTTTTATTTGTTAAAAAAGTTGAAAATATCCATTAAATTTCATTCCACTTCACGATTTTGTCCCACCTGTCTTTGAGTCTTGACTAAAAAAATGAATTTATATCTTTATGTTTGAAGCCTGAAATGTGGCGAAAGGTTGAAAAGTTCAAGAGGGCTGAATAGATTCAAGGCACTGTACCACGTTTACATACAACCTCATTACAGCTTATGCATTTATTTGAGTCACGTCCGGCTCCATATTGTAGCAGCAAGGTAAATTCAAATTACTGTATCTTATAAGTGTATGTGTATGTAGTGAATTACACTTCCATTCTTTCTTCAAAAGGTTTAGCTTTTAAACAGTACAGGGTGTTCATCAATTAAGGTTGTCACTGTCTTCTGCTGGTAGATGTACATCTTTTGCCTATCTCTACAATGACTAGTTTGATTCTAACTGACAAGTTTACTCATCTTAAACATTGAAGGAGTTAACGAGAGCAACATGGTCTAATAGTTGAACTCTGACATGATCCTTAGTGTTTATGATGATGACGGCCTGCAGGACATCAGAGCATCCATGGAGCGACTGCTGCAAGAAGAAAGTGAGTTAACGGACAATCTACGACATGATGGAAAAGGAGACTTAAATGGAAATGCAAAAGTTGTCAAAGACAATTACTTCTTTAACCAGATCATAGTGAAACTTAAGCAAGACAACAATCAGATGGCTCTAGTTAGTGATAATGCTGACAAATATAATGACAATGAGGAATGCTCAAATGCTGATAAAGAAGCAGTAGAATTGCTCATCAATGGCATGGGAGAAGAAAACCACACTAATGAAAACCGGCTTCATGAAGAATGGCAGTCAGGTAACTTATCACAATTTTAATGAGAATAGACGTGCATTAAAATCCATGAATAAGGTTTCTATCTTGGTAAAGACGGTGTATTTTTTTTTCCAATTCGTGAATCTTTTCACCTATAGATAACAGTGAGGAGAACCACGAGGGAGAAACTGAGCTTTATGATAGCATCTACAGTCGCTTGGAGGAGCATCGTTTTAATTTGGAGCAACAGATTGGCTTTGAGAAGTTCATTGATGCCTACAATAGAATAAAGGTGTGTATTTTAGACATCAATATCCCCCATCCAGGCTGTATTTACTTGTCAGTTGTTAAACATGCAGTATTTTCTTGGGTATAAATATAATAAGTTGCGGGGATAAGACGAATGTCCACCACTACTTTTTTCTGTTCACCCATATTAAAGTCATAAAAGAACCAAACTTCATGAATGTTTTTTGTAAGTTGCGGGTAACCAAAATAAACGTAACATGTTTTGAGAACCTCTTTATTCAAACTATTGTAGTGCTACCAACACACCGTACAACAGCATTACAAGCTGGCTAAGTGCAGTGGATGGTGCTCAAAGAGAAGCATGTTTTCATGCTAACACTAAGGTGGATGGTGTCTATACAGTGAAAATCATCTGCAACTTTTTCCAAGGGTCTGTTGTTGTTGTTTTTACTGAGTTTTAAAACAAAAATAATTCAAAAAATAAAAAAAATCTGAATGGTTTTACAGTTACGGGGGCAAAATTCCAACAAGTTGACTTCCACAGAGAAGGGGAGGGGAATCAACTAATTACAGTTGAAAGAGAACAGGGCTCTCCTGTACTCCTACTATCACAAGTTTTTACACACTAATTAAATGATGGATTGTAGTCAGAGTATTCAAAAATAAATTAACAAGCATTACACAGATATATAACAATTGAAATTTTACATTCTAAATAATTTATCGAAAGTTATACCTCTTTATAATTGAAACTGATGACATACAGTTGTGGTCAAAAGTTTACATACACTTGTGAAGAACATAATGTCATGGCTCTCTTGAGTTTCCAGTTATTTCTACAACTCTGATTTTTCTCTGATAGAGTGATTGGAACAGATACTTCTTTGTCACAAAAAACATTCATGAAGTTTGGTTCTTTTATGACTTTAATATGGGTGAACAGAAAAAAGCGATCAAATCTGTTGGGTCAAAAATATACATAGAGCAGGGCTAATATTTGGTAACATGTCCCTTGGCCATTTTCACTTTTAGTCGCTTTTGGTAGCCGTCCACAAGCTTCTGGTTGAATCTTTGACCACTCCTCTTGACAGAATTGATGCAGTTCAGTTAAATTTGATGGCTTTCTGACATGAACTTGTTTCTTCAGCATTGTCCACAAGTTCTCAATGGGGTTTAAGTCAGGATTTGGGAATGCCATTCGAAAACCTTAATTCTAGCCTGATTTAGCCATTCCATTACCACTTTTGATGTGTGTTTGGGGTCATTGTCCTGTTGGAACTCCCAACTGCGCCCAAGACCCAATCTTTGGGCTGGTGACTTTAGCTTATCTTGAAGAATTTGAAGGTAATCCTCCTCCTTCATTATCCCATTTACTCTCTGTAAAGCACCAGTTCCATTGGCAGCAAAACAGCCCCACAGCATAATACTACCACCACCGTGCTTGACGGTAGGCATGATGTACTTGGGGTTAAAGGCCTCACCTTTTCTCCTCCAAACATATTATTATTGCTGGGCATTGTGGCCAAACAGCTCGATTTTTGTTTCGTCTGACCACAGAACTTTCCTCCAGAAGGTCTTATCTTTGTCCATGTGATCAGCAGCAAACTTCAGTCGAGCCTTAAGCTGCCGCTTTTGGAGCAAGGGCTTCCTTCTTGCATGGCAGCCTCTCAGTCCATGGAGATGCAAAACACGCTTGACTGTGGACACTGACACCTTTGTTCCAGCAGCTTCAAATTCTTGGCAGACCTGCTTTTTGGTGATTCTCGGTTGAATCTTCACCCTCCTGACCAATTTTCTCTCAGCAGCAGGTGATAACTTGCGTTTTCTTCCTGATCGTGGCAGTGACAAAACAGTGCCATGAACTTTATACTTACAAACAATTGTTTGCACTGTTGCTCTTGGGACCTGCAGCTGCTTTGAAATGGCTCCAAGTGACTTTCCTGACTTGTTCAAGTCAAGGATTCGCTTTTTCAGATCCATGCTGAGCTCCTTTGACTTTTCCATTGTAGCATTTGTGGGCGTTTGCATCCAATGAGCCTTATTTAAATGGCCTCATAATCACTCACAAGAAGTTAAGAGGCCATGCTATGAAACTCATTTCACTGACACAACTTTCTAAGTCACCAAAATTGCTAATTCGTGTTGCTGTATGTATATTTTTGACCCAGCAGATTGGATCACTTTTTCTGTTAACCCATAATAAAGTCATAAAAGAACTAAACTTCATGAATGTTTTTTGTGACAAAGAAGTATCTGTTCCAATCACTCTGTCAGAGAAAAATCAGAGTTGTAGATTTAACTGGACACTCAAGAGAGCCATGACATTATGTTCTTCACAAGTGTATGTAAACTTTTGACCACAACTGTAAGGCACATGTGTCAAACCAATTCGACTAAGGGCCAAGTGGGTGCAGGTTTTATTTCCAATGGAAACAGCACACAGTTTGACCAATGCGGTTTTTGCTGAAACAAACAGCATTTGTCTGCAATCAACTAATTACAGTTGAAAGAGAACAGATTGGTGCCAAGGTGTCATCTTCATTGGTTGGTAGGAAAGAAAACCTACACCCACTTTCTAGAATCGGTGAAACCTGTGACATAAGGGAATGATCCGGCAAGGGGTATATGACTCATTAGAAAACAGCCCTTGAGACACTTTGTCTGCGATGAGTTGGAATACAAACTTGAAAGTGGGTCAGAGAAGGAAGTACAATATCGCGGCTTCACTACATTGCAGATTTTTTTCTGGGAGAATTTGTTTTTTAATTATTATTTTTTTGTAAGTTCATAAAAATGTGAATATCCAAGCTGAAACCCAATCCCAGCTTTCTCCAGGCCAGAGGCGGGGGACAGCCTGAATCGGTAGCCAGCCGATCGCAGGGCACAAGGAGACGGACAACCATGCAGACTCACACCCATACGTAGGGGCAATTTAGAGTGTCCAATCAGCCTACCATGCATGTTTTTGGAATGTGGGAGGAAACCGGAGTACCCGCAGGAAACCCACGCAGGCCCTGGGAGAACATGCAAACTCCACACAGATGGGCATGACCTGGATTTGAACCCAGGACCCCCGTGTGCGGTCGATTGGTCGCCGGTCTTTTGGTCACCGGTCTTTTGGTCGCGGTCTTTAGGTCTCCCGGAAGTTTGGTCGTCGTCTTTTGGGTCGCCGGTCTTTGTCGCCGGTCTTTTGGTCGCCTGATCGGCTGCTGCCATCTACTGTCAATTTATTAAATAGCAGATGGTGTTTTTATTGAAGCAGTCCAATGAACCTTCATTCTCTCTGGGAGAACTTGCAATGTTGAAATACTTTAGATTAGATGGTCATTTTTATCAAACAAATAAAAGTATTAGTATACTTTTAGTTAGACAGTATTTAGATCGTTTCAACAGTATTTAGACTCTAAATCAGGGGTCTCAAACTTGCGGCCCGCGGGCCAACTGCGGCCCTCAGGACGATAATTTGCGGCCCCCGTCTTAATATGAAAGATTAATGTTCGTGCGGCCCGCAAAATTGATATGAATGACACTTGTGTTCGGAGCAATGTTCCCTCTAAGCTGCGCGCGTGCGCAATTGCGCACTACTCTCGTCTTCTCTGCGCAGTAGCAATCATATGGCGCGCAGTAAAAAATAAAAATCGATTTTTTTTTTTTTTTTACCCCTTTCCCCATGATGCCGCCGTTTAAGTGGCAGCCAGTGGCAGTAGCTCTGTCCACTCATGTTTTTCGTGTTTTACAGCATGTTTTACATGAAAAATTAGAGGGAACATTGACATGCACCTGCTTGTGGCAGGTGTGATACTGGTATGCCCATAGCGAGCAATGATGATGTCGTGACCGGATGATTCGCCTAAAGACGTTTCGCCGACGGACGTTTGACAGACGGACAGGTCGTACTAGTATTTGTTAGTTTAATGATTAAATACAAATACTAGTATTTGTATTTAATCATTAAACGCTGTTTTCAGCTGGATTTGACCGAATTTGAGAGCATTTTGAGCCGTTTGGCGAATGGACGTCTATAGACGTTTTTTTGCCTCCATCGCGATATCATCCAGTATTTGTATTTAATCATTAAATGCTGTTTTAGGATGGATTTGACCCGATTGCTGTCATTTTACGGCTCGGTTCTGCTACATCTGCCTGCCCAAGAGTGCTTATTCCCGGACTGCCATGCCCGCCCAAGAGTGCTTATTCCCGGGCTGCCATTGATGGTAGACGAACATTGATTTTTACTATAATTTGGACAACACCGGCGGCGGGCCGGATTAAAAATCCTAACGAGCCGTATATGGCCCGCGGGCCGAGGTTGAAAAACTTGTACACACACGATCCGGCGGGGCGAGCGTTCGAATCCCGTTTCGGCGAAACCTCCGTTCGGCCGAATGAACATTCGGTGGAACGTCCATTCGGCGACCTTCTGTCTGTCAAACGTCCGTCGGCGAAACGTCTTTAGGCGAATCATCCGAGTACCGATGATGTCGCTCACACTGGTACTCAGTGCGCTCAGGGAGGTTGTCTTTCTGCTCAGACCAACAAAAAATTAGAGGGAACTTTGGTTCGGAGCTGTCCAGTGCCTCGCTCACTCACTCATTCATTCCTCCAATCAGCTGGGCGGAGGAGAAGCCGTGAGGCCGATCACTCCGCTCGGCGCGCACACTCCTCCGCTGCTCTCAGCATAGAACTGAATGAGGCGCTATGATCCGTGATCCAGCCTGTGTCAGTGTCTGTAGGGGTCCGCGATTGAAACGGAGAGCGAAAGTGCACATGCGCCACAAACCCGCGCGACTGAATGTGAAAGATCAACCCGAGACTCATTCCAAGTGGAAAAACATATTACAGAGCCCCAGAGATGTCTCTTTCAAAGCCTGCCGTGAAGAGAAAGGTCGGTGATGAGCACAGACAGTTTCAAGAAAAGTGGGGAGTGCAATATTTCTTTGTTGAACACAGGGGCACCCCGACGTGTCTCATTTACACTGAAAAAGTTGCGGTGCACAAGGAATACAATTTGAAACGTAATTGTACTACGAGACATGCTGAGGAGTACGAAAAATACCAGGGAGATGAGAGAGCCAACCAGGTTGCCAGTCTTAAAACACGTCTTCTGAGGCAACAGGATTTCTTCAAGAAGGCTACCAAAGACAGTAATGCAGCAGTCAAAGCTAGCTACGCCGTTTGTGAGTTGATTGATCCTGTGCTAAGTGATCCCAAATGGCTCATGGACTTGGCTTTTCTTGTTGATATCACACATGAGCTTAATGTACTGAACAAGAAGCTACAAGGCCAGGGGCAACTTGTCAGTGCTGCCTATGACAACGTGAGAGCATTCTGCACTAAACTTGTTTTATGGAAAGCCCAGCTCTCTCAGACAAACCTTTGCCATTTCCCAGCATGCAAGCTCTCGTGGATGCAGGCACAACATTCAGTGGTGAGAAGTATGTTGAGGCCATTTCGAAGCTACAGGAGGAATTTGATCACAGATTTGCAGACTTCAAGACACACAAAGCCACATTTCAAATTTTTGCGGACCCCTTCTCCTTCAAATGGAGCTCATTGACCTGCAGTGCAACTCTGCACTCAAAGCCAAGTTCAGGGAGGTGAGTGGAGAAGCAGACAAGCTTGGGCAATTTTTGAGAGAGTTGACCCCCAGCTTCCCTGAACTTTCCCGAAGGTTCAAGCGGACCATGTGCCTTTTTGGGAGCACATACTTGTGTGAGAAGCTCTTCTCCACCTTGAACTTCAATAAGTCCAAGTACAGGTCCAGACTTACTGATGAGCATCTTCAAGCTCTACTGAGGGTCTCCACTGCTTCCTCCCTCAAGCCAAATGTGACTATGTGAGAAGAAGCGCTGCCAGGTCTCTAGCAGCAAGGAGTAGGCAAGAGAAGCCGTGTTCAGAATATTTCATGTTCAATGTTCCATTCAAGTTCAGAAAGTTAAAGGTTAAAGAGCTGTTAATACAGACATTTGAAACGGAATAAAAATAATTCATTTTCTCTACTTGGCCAGCCAGTGTATATCTACTGTATGCTCATTAGTATTATTTGGTTTTGTATTACTGATTGATTTATTTTTTAATCATCTTTAAGTTAATTTATTTAATTCATTATTTTTTGTTAAAAAATAAAGATATTTGATAACGTTGGAATGTTTTATCAGTGCTTTTCTTGTAGAAATCCTGATGCGGCCCAGTCTCACCCAGACTCGGCCTCTAGCGGCCCCCAGGTAAATTGAGTTCGAGACCCCTGCTCTAAATACTGTTGAAACGATCTAAATACTGTTGAAACAATCTAAATATCTAATATCCAAATATCAATAAGAGCACTCATTTAACACATCAGCTACTGCCATCGACTGTCATAGGTGTCCAATGAACCTTCATTCTCTCTGGGAGAAATAAGAGCACTCATTTAACACATCAGCTGCTGCCATCGACTGTCATAGGCGTCCAATGAACCTTCATTCTCTCTGGGAGAAATAAGAGCACTCATTTAACACATCAGCTGCTGCCATTGACTGTCATAGGCGTCCAATGAACCTTCATTCTCTCTGGGAGAAATAAGAGCACTCATTTAACACATCAGCTGCTGCCATCGACTGTCATTTTAGCTCCAGTATTTGTATTTCATCACTAAGTGCTGATTTTACCGCATTTTAGTGCATTTTTGGCACTTTTGCGAATGGTCGCATATCGTCGCATTTGGTCGCGCCGACTTTTATCGCTGTCTTTCCCCCGGGAAAATCACCCCCAATTAATGTCTGATAAGCTCCAGTATTTGTATTTAATCATTAAATGCTGTTTTAAAAACTATTACTCCGCTTTTGGAACACTTTTCTGGGCATTCTTAACCATTTTTCTACCTTAAGAGAGATTCTCCCATTCATTCTCCCAGAGAGAATGAAGGTTCATTGGACGCCTATGACAGTCGATGGCAGCAGCTGATGTGTTAAGAGTGCTCTTATTTCTCCCAGAGAGAATGAAGGTTCATTGGACGCCTATGACAGTCAATGGCAGCAGCTGATGTGTTAAATGAGTGCTCCTATTTCTCCCAGAGAGAATGAAGGTTCATTGGACGCCTATGACAGTCGATGACAGCAGCTGATGTGTTAAATGAGTGCTCTTATTTCTCCCAGAGAGAATGAAGGTTCATTGGACGCCTATGACAGTCAATGGCAGCAGCCGATGTTTTAAATGAGTGCTCTTATTTATATTTTGATATTAGATATTTAGATTGTTTCAACAGTATTTAGATCGTTTCAACAGTATTTAGATCGTTTCAACAGTATTTAGATCGTTTCAACAGTATTTAGAGTCTAAATACTGTTGAAACGATCTAAATACTGTCTAACTAAAGGTATACTAATACTTTTATTTGTTTGATAAAAATGACCATCTAATCTAAAGTATTTCAACATTGCAAGTTCTCCCAGAGAGAATGAAGGTTTCATTGGACTGCTTCAATAAAAACACCATCTGCTATTTAATAAATTGACAGTAGATGGCAGCAGCCGATCAGGCGACCAAAAGACCGGCGACAAAAAAGACCGGCGACAAAAAAGACCGGCGACCTAAAAGACGACGACCAAACTTCCGGGCGACCTAAAGACCGCGACCAAAAGACCGGTGACCAAAAGACCGGCGACCAATCGACCGTGTACCCAGGACACCAGAGCTGTGAGGCTGACGTGCTAACCACTCGCCACCTACATTAATCTTAATTCTGCTATTTGTTTTTCACATTTCAGGCCATACGTGATGATGAAGATGACAATATTGACCTGGGCACCAGTTTGGCATTTAGCATTTTGGGAAATGAGCACCAGCACCTGTATCCAAACATCCTTCATTTAGTGGTGGCAGATGGTGCATATCAAGAAGGTCAGTCAGTCACAGGTCACCTTTAGAACTAAAGGAAGGAGATAAAAATGTCAAATCTACCCAAAATATGTGTTATTAATCTTTCAGCATTCAAGTACTATGTAGCTGTGAAACACAATTTTTGGGTAATGTGATGGAATTGGGGAGATTTTTACTAGCAGCAATTTGAGGGAGAAATCAATGTCATTATGTAACTGAAGATGTGTTGCCTCAATCCTCAGTGCCATCTGTACAGACTGATACTTGTGCCATCAGAAATATTATGTTTCTTAGTTGAATAGGAATTGCGGAAAATTGGATTTGAAATACGTAACTTGAATATCAGTTGTTTGATATTAATTATTGCAATAAAAAGTGTTAATCATTAATCTTCTGTCCCACTCATCATCACAATTGTCACGGGATGTTGGAGACTATCCCAGTTAGGTATGGACAGTAAGCGGGGGTACACCCTACCTGCATGGGTTGCCAGGCAATCACAGGGCACAAGGAGACAGACAATCATTCACGTACATACTCATCATACCTGAGGTCAATTTACAGTGCTCAACTTGCCTACCATATATGATTTTTGAGATGCTGGAGGAAGACAGAGGACCTAGAGAAAACACACAACGGAGAACATGAAAGCGCGACAAAGGTTGGCTGTGTTAACCACTAATCTGCTATGTCGCTAAAAATATTTAAGAATAATTTAATTTGAATATATTAGTTTGAAACTGTATTAAAAAGGTGGCCTAGTGGGCGAGTGGTTAGCATGTCAGCCTCACAGTTCTGGGCTCAATTCCAGGGCGTCCTCGCTGTGTGGAGTTTTTATGTTCTCCCTGGGTTTTCGTGGGTTTTTACTCTCGCAAAAACAGGCATGGTAGGAAGGTTGAATACTCCAAATTGTACCAAGGTAGGAGTGTGAGGGTCAATGGTTATCCGTCCCCTAGTGCCCTACGATTGATTGGACACCTATTCAGTTTCCTCTCGATATAGAGAAAGGGCAGCAGGCACGGTGACAGAGTAGGTAGCACTTCCAACTCACAGTTCTGAGATCAAAGGTTTAACCGCCTGTGGATTTTTGATTTTCTTGCGTCGAGTTTGCATCTTCTCCTTATGCGTGCATGGGTTTTCCCCGGGCACTCTAGTTTTCTCCCACATCCCAAAAATGTGCATGGGAGACTAGTTGCACACTCTAAATTGTACTCATGTAACAGTGTGGGCGTGAATGGCTGTTTGTCTCGTACTCTTAAGCGGTATGGAAAATGAGTGAATGAATAAATATTATAAGAAATGGCAAAAGAACATGGGGGATGTAATTTGAATTTCCTTCCCTCTCCTATGGGCAGCTGGGGAGCTCTTCTCCTGAGCTAGAGATTCAATTTGAATCGGGACATCTGAATATAAAAAAATTATAAAGGACTTTTTTGGTGTAATTTTTGAATTGCAGTGTGCCATGATAATTGAGTCTTTATATTCAGTTTGAAGTTTGCAAAGCAAGCTGCTTTTTACAGCTTAGAACATCTCATTTTTCATTTTCTGAAACGCTTAATCCTCATTAGGGTCACGGGGAATGCTGGAGCCAATCCCAGCTGTCTCCGGGCCTGAGGCGGGGGACACCCTGAATCGGTGGCCAGCCGATGGCAGGACACAAGGACCCACACTCACACCCATGCCTAGGGGCAATTTACAGTGTCCAATCAGCCTACCATGCATGTTTTTGGAATGTGGGAGGAAACCGGAGTACCCGGAGAAAACCCACGCAGGAGAACATGCAAACTCCACACAGATGGACCTGGATTTGAACCCTGGACCCCAGAGCTGTGAGGCTGATGTGCTAACCCAGTTTAGAACATATAGATTAATATTCACTTTTTAATGCAATGATTCAAATCAAACAATGCAATTCAAGATTACGTTATTCAGATACAGTTTTATATTTCAACTATTAAAGTTTACCAACTCATATTCAGTTTCGAAATTCAGATTTTCTTTCTGATAGTACAAATATATCTGCCTATTCACCAAAGTGAAACTTTAAAAAGTGTGTCATAGTAACACTGTTAAAAAGGACCTCATAAGTCATGCGGTCTTTCTCTCAGCCGGCAGTATGTATAAATATGAAATGGAGGTGCAAGTATTTCTATTTTTGTGGTACATTACACCATTTCATAAGCATGTCTTTTTTTCCCCTTTTTTTTCTTTAAGGCAACGATCTTCCTTTCAAGCAATAGAGCCAATCGCAGCCCTGACAATTTGCATTCAATTTGTCAGTGTATGGACAAGCCTGGATGATGAATAGCTTAATTCTCACTAAGGATGTTGCTTTAACACGGAGTACTAAAACTGTTGAAACTTTCTAATAACCAGTGATTTAATTTTGTCTTTTTGGCTATTTTTTTCAATAAATTAAATGATTTCAGTGATTTATATAATTAAAACCTCTCATAGTTTAACATCTCTTGAGCATCTTACCCTATTTACTCGCATATAAGCCCCTTTTGTCGGACAAAAATATGATGAATGAATCGAGGGTACGGCTTACATGCGCATAAAAACACGCCATGCAAAAAAAATGAAATTGACGGCGCCGCAACACGATGATGTCAATTCAAAATGGCGTGACGTCACGACGCAGGGGAATTCGGCCGATACTTTCATTTATTTCAAAATAGAAAAGATAAACAGATAAAAGGCTAAAAGTTTATTTTCACGTCTATGAATGAAATTCAAGAAATAAAAATGTACGTATCCTGTATAAAACATGAAAAAACTCGCGTTCTCGTCACTGCTCGCTCGGGACACATCCATCTTACCTAGGTCCAGGAGAGCCATCTTACCTAGGGTGCTGGCGTATAAACCTGGTTAAGCGTGCTTTGACTGGCCAGAGGCGAGTAGCCTTGATTTTGAAATAAAACAAATTTCAACTTTGATTGTTATAAATGTCCTGTTTTCCGTTGTTTCCATTAAAAGGCAGGTTATATCCTTCTTTTTGTTAAGGCACCTAGGCTGACAGCTTGGGGTCCTATAGATGTAGTTTGAGTTGTAGTCTTTAGTAGAGAGCACCGCGAACGTTTCCAGTGGAGTTTGATTCAGTGTTCATCAAAGTTGACCGGAATGTGTTGTCAAAGAATAATGCTCTACATTGTCAATTACTTGGAATTGATATAAAAGAAGCTGGAAGAATCATCTGTGTGCCTTTGTCTCACTCTCTGACCGTAGTATCTGAGGTGTCCGATCGCTATCAAAGAACATCGCAACGCTAAGCTAATTCGCTAATATTGATTTTTTTTTCATTGTATTTCTTGTTCAAAAGTGACAACTATTGGAGTAATATGAACCATTGAAAGAATTGAGATATTTTTACATTAGAAGCAATATGGCTGCCACAACATCTTAATCTGTAATTTTTGTAATTAGAAAACAGGTTCTCATCCAGATAGACTTGTTTCTCCTTTCAAATGGAATAATTTGATATTTTGCATTTACAAAGACAGGCATATTAACTTCCTTATGATATTGACCCAAATAATGTGCTTTTGATTCATACAGTATCTCAGAAATACCACTTGTGATGATTGTTCTTAAGATTTTCCCTTCAAATTAACACATTTGTACTCCCTATTAAAACCATGAATATGGAGGTTATATATATATATGTATGTATATATATATACATATGTATATATATATATATACAGTGGTACCTCGTCATACGACCGCTCGTCATACAAAATGCTCGTCTTACGAGGGAAATTTCGATCGAATAATTCGCCCGTGATGCGGTCAAAATTTCGTGATGCGACCAAGCCAGGTGGCCATGGCATTTTTTTTGCATATCTTTCGTGTATAATACTCGTGCACACAACGCCGACAGGCAATGGCACTCAGAATAAAACTTTACCCACAATCAATACATGGGTAAGCTCAGCTGCTGCATTTCCTGTTATTTTTTTCTAATACGAGAAGTATTATATTACTTCTCGTTGGCTGCTCATAAGAACATCAGGCACTGGCTCGCAACAGCATCCCCGGTAGCAACTCTATCATAGGCGGCGTTCGAGGGGATGCGAACACAGATGCTACAAGCTAAAAGGAGCCGCTAGCCAGCGCCCCCGAAGCTCCCATGATCAGCGGAGTGATCGCTGATAAAAGACTGCTGCTCGTTGGCTGCTCATAAGAACATCAGAGGCACTGGCTCGCAACTCCCCGCAATAGCAACCACGGTAGCAACTATCATAGGCGCCGTTCGAGGGGATGCGACCACAGATGCTACAAGCTAAAAGGAGCCGCTAGCCAGCGCCCCCGAAGCTCCCATGAGCAGCGGAGCGATCGCTGATAAAAGACTGCTGCTCGTTGGCAAGTGGTCGTGCGTTATCCGATTGTGAGGACATTTGTGTGCATCATTTTCGGAATATTTTGAAGGGAAAAGTACGACAGCAAACAGCCCATCGATAGCGAACGTGAGGGTGGAGTGTTTGTTCCGTTTACGACTGCGTTGTGTGGAAAAAAAACCTGAAGCCCCCCGCCCCTTTTGTGCCCCTCTCCCCTCGGCGAAATCCGCCCAATTTTAGTTAGATTAAACACTTTATTTCTATTAAACCACTAGTTATGTGTTACTTTGTTAATAGATGGGGAATTAGAAGAAATAAAACATTTTTCCAATCCAATATCCTGTTTTTGGGAACTGTTAATGGGAAACGTCCGCTCGAGTTACGAGAACCTCGTCATACGATCTCAGTCTCGGAACGGATTACGCTCGTATGTCGAGGTACCACTGTATATATATCAGTGGCAGGCCGTCAGGGCCTTCAAGGCCTTCTCTGCTGGCCTAAGAAATATCTGAATCATATGATATTTTATCCATCAATACTTATTATTCCAAATGGTCTGTTAGCTTCCTTTCATTGCTTTTCCCCCTGGTTGCACTGCTTCCAGATGTGTGTTTTCATATTGAAGCATTTAACCAATCACATTTCAGCCATTATTTGTTGCCAGATCAGATCTGCCTCAAAGCCTTCACAATCAGTTCTTGCGGGCTCTGCTGCATTAAACTAGACTGTTGCTTTTAACCAATCAGATTTCGAGTTGGCAACCCCACAATGATTTTTCATAGGCGTTAGCATTTTGCTGGCTGGGACATGTCATTGCTTTCACAAACTATGATTGGCTAGTAGGCGGGCCAAAGCAGTACCTGAGGCAGCCGAGATCGCAAACTCCACCCACAATGGCCGACAGAAGCAAAGACAAATGGATTCTGTTTGCTCACAAAGCTATTTTCCAGACGGACTTTTCCAGCAAAAAATGGACATCATTAAGAAAGGGCGGTCAACTCCGAAGCTAGCAAGCCTGTTACAGCCGGGAAAATGGTGTGTGGGGCACTTTCAGTGCGCTAACTTAGCTCCACAAGCAAATAGTATATTGTTGTGTTGATTTAAAGCTATTTTCAAAACGGACTATGCCGGAAATATGACAGGACAGGCTAGACTTTCATCATTAGCTTCGATGGTGATAGGAAAGAAGGAAGAAAGAAAGGAGGATGGATATTGTGTAAAAAGGATTTTTGGTGAGTAAAATATGGCTATATTCCTAAATAATATTTCAATTTTGGGCCAAGTTCTGATATCTGAAAAGCTCCAGTGTTTGTATTTAAGCTCCAGTGTTTGTATTTAATCACAAAATGCTGCTAGGAAGTGGATTTTACCCCAGTTTAATTTTTGGCGTTTCACCATTGACGTCCATCGCTGTCTTTTCCCGAGAAAAATCACCCCCCTGGCTTGGTTGTAATGTCTCAAAAGCTCCAGTATTCGTATTCAATCAATAAATGATGCTAGGAAGTGGATTTGACCTCATTTTAGTGCATTTTTTGTCATTTCACGTATGGACGTATCGACGTTCATCGCTGTCTTTTTACCGGGGAAATGATACTCCGGGCCCGGTTCTGATGTCTAAAAAGCTCCAGTATTTGTATTTAATCAATAAATGCTGTTTTCGGCTGGATTTTACCCCATTTTCGGGCAATGTTTGCCCGTACGCCATTGACGTTCATCGCTGTCTTTTCCCGGGAAAATCACCCCGTGGCCTGGTTTTAATGTCTGAAAAGCTCCAGTATTTGTATTTAATCATGAAATGCTGCTAGGAAGTAGATTTTACCCCATTTTTGTGCATTAATTTATTGATTATTTTTATGTGTCGCAGCGGTAGCTGCAGTAGAGGTTTTATTGCCATAAAATAGTTTTTGAGGGTTGGATTGATACGTTGAAGGCGCTACCAGAAAATGCAACTCCCGCCACTGATATATATATATATATATATATATATATATATATATATATATATATATATATATATATATATACACACATACAGACGCTCCCCTACTTACGAACGAGTTAGGTTCTGAGCGATTGTTCATAAGTTGAATTTGTTTGTAAGTTGCTCAGTGCTATATTTTGTATTATAATTTATGTTTAAGGCCTATATAAGTATATTGAAGGTTTATATAAGTGCATTTGTATGTTTAAGGCTTGTATGGCATCATTCAATTGATTTGCAAACTTTGTGCAACGTTCAATATTTGGGTCCTGCTGCTCGATCTTTATGTTTATAAATGGTACTGACGGTCGAACGATTCAAGTTGTATTCGCGTGCAACGCTCACCACTTTCTCACGCGCATCAAGCTTCGTTATTATTGCCACTCATTTCAAATGAAATGGCTTGCCTCTTCTTTGCACCTCCCTCAATAGAAGCCTTTCGCTTTTCACCAACCATATTGAATAATGGATGCACGAGATATTTAATGATAAAAATGAAAAAGGTTCTTTGTGCACTGGAGTTACGTTCACGCACTTCCGCACTGCAACGAACTGGGCAGAGGAAGGTAGATGCTGGGTGAGCTGAGCTCTCACAGCGCCAGGCGTCGGTATTAGCGGCGGAAAGAAGCACTACTCGGAAAAAGGCGCGCAATACAAAATTGAACTTACGAACATGTTTCGACATAAACGCAATTTGCAGACATGTTCGTATGTACCGTTGTTCGTAACTCGAATGTTCGTAAGTAGGGGAGCGTCTGTGTATATATATATATATATATATATATATATATATATATATATATCTTTTTATTATACTTTAATATTTCTTAATACATTCTTTTTACTTTGTACTTTATACTTTTTGCTTTAATATTTTTACAACTTTCTTTGTTCTGTTACCCTGGCTTCTTTCTGCTACAACACCTCAATGCCGCTAGAAATCCCGAGCTGGACAAAAGTGCCGGTAAAAGATGCGACGCTTCAGACCAAGCATTCCATCTATTATTATGGGGAATGTGAGATCCCTCCCCGATAAGATGGAAGAGCTGTCGGCGCTTACCAGGCCGGAAACGGAGTCGAGGGGTTATACTCTGCTACTGTTGATTCTCCAGCTTTAGACTACTGAGGGACTGTGCGGATAAGCTTGGAAGAGTGACTCTGCATATTTTCAACCTCGGTCACAGGCTGCAGAAGTTCCTCATCATGTGGAAGACTTCCTGTGTGTGGTTCCAGTTTTATCCAACTCTACAACGTTTTTTTCTTGAGTCTCTATCCATTTTTGCTACTGCAACCAGGATGGCACCGCTCAATTGGCAGCCGGTAGCGTCCGCTCTTGCTTGTTTTGTGTTTGTTAGGTTCACCAATAATAGGCATTCCCAAATGCACGCACAAATAAAGAGACAGGACAATCCTCTGTGAAATTCTTGCAAGAGAACCAAACCGACTCGTCTCTATCCAGGTTCATTCTGGCGTTATACGCATCTTTTCCCTGTTTATTAGCTTCAAGGACCCTAGTTACAATGGACGTCTCAGCTCTCAAGGGAGGGGCGGGAAAATAGGAGTGAGAAGTCAATAGTCAAGGACGCCAAGTTACAATAGAAGTTTTAGCTCTCAAAACAAATGAAGGATCTTCTCCACATTCCAGCAGTCCAAGAGGATTCAACCTTCCTGTTGTTTGGACAACCGTTAATAAGCTAAGTAAAGCAAAGCGTTCTTCATTACGAGAAATTATATAATAATGTAAGACAAATAACCCTAACATTCCCCCCTGTTATTATATATTTGTACGTAATCCCATAATCAAATTTTATGACAAATACAAATACACTCGGGGGAAGTCCGTTGTCTCGATCTGAAAAAGGAAGAACAAAATCATTCTCGTTTCCAATTTCTTTTTTGGACATTGTAATGGATGTTGTTGACCCTATTCATATTTTTATTTGGCGTAACCCAAAGAAAAATAGACTCCTGCTGCAATTTGGCAAACCAGCCCATAAGTCAGATCGCCATCCCTCGATAAGGCTCAACGTCGTCGCACAGTGGAAAAATTGGCTTGCCTTTCACTGCTTTAGAACAGGATAGACACTGTTTCAATATTTTTCCTTTTCTTAACAAGCAGGACACGTTTTTTCTTTTGTAAAAACACTGATAGGTTCACCAATAGGGATTGCCAAATGCACGCACAAATAAAAGAGACAGAAGACTCATCTGTGGTGTTCTTGCAAGAGAGAATCGAACCGACCCGTCTTAGTCCAAAGTTCATTCTGCCGTCAGATGCATCTCTTTGCTGTTTATTATCTTACACCTTAGCTCTCAAGGGAGGGGTGTGAAAATAGGAGTGAGAAGTCAATAGAAGTTTTAGCTCTCAAAACAAATGAAGGTCCACCGGATCTTCTTCATATTCCAGCTGTCCAACAGGAGTGACCTTCCTGTTGTCTAGGCTAACTCAGGAGCAAGCATTTACACGGTTGCAAGCAGATGTACTCTACTTTTCTAATGTTAATAAGCTAAGTGAAGCAAAGCATTCTTCATTGCAAGCAAATATATAATATTGTAAGACTAATAATCCTAACATTCATAGTAAAGCAAAGCGTTCTTCATTGCAAGTAAATATATAATAATGTAAGACTAATAACCCTAACATTCCCCCCTGTTATTATATATTTGTACGTAATCCCATAATCTTTTTTTATTTATTTATGACACTTACAAATACACTTGGGGAAGTCTGTTGTCTCGATCTTTACCCGAATTCACCTTACTTGCATATCTGGTCTGAAAAAGGAAGAACAAAATCATTCTGGTCCAACTCATTTTCATAATTTGCATAATCCTGGACATCAATGTTATCACCAGTAGGCTGTCTAATAAGCAGATACAATTCTTGCAATTTGGAATTTGTAAGAGCAATTGCACCAACCATAAGTTGGCTTAGCAAAGAGCGTAAGCAGGGGATAAGACAATACCCAGATATTGACAGTATGATCCAAAACAGCCATTGATATCACCTTGGTGAAGGCCAATTTTTTACATTTGCCGAAGGTCTTATCCCACCAGTCTGCCAAGGTGGACAGTTCCACTCCAGAGTACCTCTTCGTTTCCGGTTCAGGGTCTGCAGGCCTTCAACGGCTCTGGTTAGGGACCCATCGGGTGACGTGTCGTTGAGTGCAACATTTCCAAACATTGCACACGCCCCCTGCTCCACCAAGAGCACATCAGTTAAAGTTAGCACAGTGGAAAAATTTGCTTGTCATTCACTGCTTTCGTAACAGGATAGACACTGTTTCAATGTTTTTCCTTTCCTTTACAAGTAGGACAAGTTTTTTTTCTTTTGTAAAAACACTTTCCCCAAAGAATGGTGATTGAGGGAGTTGTTATATCCGATCGTATTTTCCCTCGTCTGGTCGTTTGTTTTAACCCTTTGTCAGAAGGTTGAGTCTCAATTGAAACGCTTTCACCTTTTTTGCATATGGAGACAATAGAACCAATATAAGAGTTCCCTATAGTTTATGGCATTGCTCGCTGAGCAATAATCTTTCCAATCAATATTGGAGTGGTTGCCGTTTCGTTCTAATTACATCAGAAAGTTGTACTCACCTGTCTCCTTAAATGTTTCAACTGAGAGAACCTTCTTACAGTGCAAAGGTGGATCCACATCCCCCTCTCGGCTATTTTCATGTCTGCTGGTTGGTCAGCAACACTTGGTATGGACGTTCCCACATTGGGTCGTTCTAGTGCTTCTCGTTTATACTGTAGGTTGAGCACCCAGGCTCCTGGCTCCACCGTTGGTCCAGTCCGTTTCCTGTTGAGAAGCACAGTCTCCTTCTGCTAACCCAAATTCAATGCGTTTCCTTAAAGATTTTCTTTTTATGTAGCCGGCCAGATTAGCCTCATCATCCAGTTCCACTCGTGCAGTGAATAATGGCGATTTATATGGTCTACCAAATAGGATTTTCATTTGTTGTTGTCCGGTTGAACTTGTTATGTAGGCGCAGTGATTTCATAACGAGATATGGAACCTTTTGTCAATCCAGCCAATTATTTTGTTAACACAATTTGGGTACCCTTATCACTATAAATCAATGTTTTGGGGGGAATTTTAAATCGTGCACTGATATGCCAAGCACAGGTTAAGCATGCTCTGCAACCAACTTAACCATAGGTTGTGTAGTGGCACCGTACCAAGGCCACCATCCCCCCTGTCGAGACATAGGACTTCCCATGAATCAAGCCAGCTTTGTTAAAAGCAGCTCACCCAAGTAAGATGATGTACCAATTTGTTTTGTGTTTCCCATTTCGCAGAGCAGATTATTGTTCCTCCACATCAAGTTTCACATTTGGAGTACTGCTGCTGCATTATCATCAAAAATGTATTTGACAAAACTTTTTTTTTCTTTTTTCAATAACCTGTCGCCGCATCCCCGAAAAAGGGCTTATTGGCGATTTCAGAAAGATCGATTTCAAATTTCCAAATCCTTTTCCACCTTGATACCTGATCGATTGATTATATCTTGGTGGCCAGCCAATCAAAAACACAAGAAGACAGACAACCATTCACGCTCACACTCATAATCAGGGGAATTTAGAGTGTTCAACCAGTCTAGCATCCATAATTTTGGTTTGTGGGAAAAAACTGGAGTACCCGGAGAAAACCTACGAATTCTCGAGGACCCCATGAATACACCACACTCTGGAAAGTTGTGATCCACCAGGCTTTCATTAGTAGATCTTAGAACTGTAAGGTTGATGCGTTAATCACTAGTCTTTCTATTTGGGTCGTTTACCCATACATCAGTGGCCCGTACATTTTCATCACGGGTGGAAACCACCATCCCCAGTGGGGCTTCTTGGTAGTTCACCCCCTTTTGCTGTCCTATCAGCAATAATCATTCCTGAAGGAAATAGGTAATTAACGTATTAGATATGCACGCTACCATCTACAAATAGAAATTTGTTTTGGAAGTTCAATTGGCGCCGTTCATCGCCCTAGTCCAGGGGTGAGCAAACTTTTCGGCCTGGGGGCCACATTGACTTTAAAAATTTGACAGGCGGGCCGGGTCAGCACAAGATATGATACATATAAAAACTGCATCCGTTAACAGTACATATGAAACATAAACAGAAAAAAAGGACTAAAGTATGAACATACTCATCACTCATGTGCGATTTATGGGGTGCTTTCTTGGTTTTCATCAGACTAAAGGTCTGTTCACACATATGTAGAGCTAAATAACACCAGAATCCCCTGTGCCATCTTCTGGATGTTTGGAAATTTGGCTGCACTTAATGAAGCATAAAACTCAGAGACTTTCAGGGAGTTGAACTTGTCACATTGGAGATCAATCAGTTCCAACTGCAACTCCTGTGGAACCGTTTCCAGGTCTTGTGAGAAAGGACATGACACCAGCTGTCAATTTTTCCAAAATCACAAAATCGACGGCAGAATTGCTTATGCAGGTCATCCAATGATTTCCTGTATTTTTTCACATGCGGGGGCCTCTTTTAACGCAACCAGTGTGGGGAAATGAGCAAATGACTTGTCTGATATTTGCTTGAAAAATAAAACCAGCTTGGTTTTGAAGGCGGAAGGTTTGCTTGCATTTCATGCACAAACTGTTTTTTCTCTTTTAGCTTCACATTCAGCTCGTTCATGTGTCAGGATGTCCACAGTAAAACTTAAATGTTCAGAAATGTCAGTATTCTCAAGTAGCTCCCAAACACATTTACATACTTTTACTGGGCTAGGGTGCCATTTATCGGGGAAATTAGGGTATTGGATTGGATTGGATAACTTTATTCATCCCGTATTCAGGAAATTTCATTGTGGCAGTAGCAAAGGGGGATTAGACAGAACAAAGCAAAAGCACAAAGTACAAAGCAAATGGGATCATTAAGAATCACCAAATCAGATCATTAAGACAGAAAAGCAGCAAAAACACAAAACGAGCAAGAGTGGACCGAGCTACCGCCGCCGGCTGCCACTTGAACGGCGCCATCTTGGTTGCGGTAGCTAAAACGGATACAGACTCAAAAAGACATTGTAAAGTTGGACAAAAACTGGAACCACACACAGGAAGTCTTCCACAAGATGGGGAACTTCTGCAGACTGTGTCCGAGGTAGAGAATATGCAGAGTCACTCTTCCAAGCTTATCCGCACAGTTCCTCAGTAGTCTGGAGCTGAAGTCAACAGCAGCAGAGCAGGACTCCGCTTCCGGCTTGGTAAGCGCCGACATCTCTTCCATCTTATCCCATGATGGAATGGTTGGTCAGAAGCATTGCTTCTTCTCCTGGCACTTTTGTCCAGCTCCGAATTTCCAACGGGATTGAGGTGTTGCTCTTTCTGGTGCGTATTGTAACAGCTAGTCCCATGTGTGTGACAGCGTAGGCATGGCTGATGGTTCCAAAAAAGAAGTGACAGAAAGAAGCCAGGCTAACAGAACAAAGAAAGTTGTAAAACATTTAAGTAAAAAGTATAAAGTACAAAGTAAAGTAAAACGGAATGTATTAAGAAATATTATAATGTAATTTAAAAAAGATAGAAGGGCTGTAAAACACGAAAAACAAATAAGAGTGGACAGAGCTACTGCCACTGGCTTCCGCGTGACAGTGCCATCTTGGAAGAAAAAAAATAATAATACCGTAATTACTCGAATATAACACGCAGATTTTTGCTATATAATTAATTCCAATAGATGGGGGTGCGTGTTATAATCAATAACTAAAATAAATTACAAATTTTCGATCGAAAAAAGCATTGTCAAACTCACTTTGACGCACGGATTTTACGTCATCTCGTAAAGCCGACGCACGGATTTTACGTCATCTCGTAAAGCCGACGCACGGATTTTACGTCATCTCCTAAAGCCGATCGAAAATCGGAAAGCCGAGACCACCACTGCCCCCCTCTAGCCTCGTACTCGTCTCAGTTCACCCTCTCTCAGTTCAGTGTTATAATCAATAACTAAAATAAATTACAAATTTTCGATCGAAAAAAGCATTGTCAAACTCACTTTGACGCACGGATTTTACGTCATCTCGTAAAGCCAATCGGATGATGTGTTGTGGGAGGAAGAGGAAGTGGATGAAGGAAGCGTGGACGTTGATAGGATTCTCAACGAAGAGATAATAATAATAATAATAATAATAATCGGACATAGGCCCTGTCGTCATTATCACAACACAAAAGCCTACTTGTCATCACACGCAGAAACTGCGTGTGACGAAATTGATGGTGCTTCTCCATAAGCTACGTTTAATCGGCAAAAGACCTAAATAAGTGTAAGTTACGGACTAGTAATTTGTCATTCCGCTGTTGTGGATACAGGTCGCTTACCTCGCGCTTACCTCTCACTGTCTTCCACTTACCTTACTTCAGTCAGCTAGTAGGAGGCAGATCACCAACCAAACATCTGTTCATATACCGCAGAAGGGAATGTGTGTTATGTTAGCGCTTTAGATGTATGAGGAGACGGATGAGAGGACAGACAAAGAGAGAGAGGAATATCTGCAGAGACTATTTAAAGATTCTGATGCGGACTCATCATTTGAAGGATTCTAATGAATAAATTTGTTTGAACAAAACAATCGTGAAACGAAGAAAAAAAGGTAAGATTTCTGATTTTCGTCAGCGGGAAATTTTAGGTGCGCACTATATTCGATTACTGCGTTTTTCCAGATGTTTTTGGCCCAAAATTACCTGCGTGTTATTTTCGAGTGCGCGTTTAATTCGAGTAATTACGGTAATTTGGACAACGTCGGCGGGCCGGATTAAAAGGCCGTAGTTTGCCCATGTCTGCCCTAGTCAGTCAGCATGAGCGACTGCCATGCGAGTGGCTGTGATTAACTCTCTGTTTGCCAATAATGCAATAACGGAAAAACTGTGACACATTGAAACACACAGGCACCCCCACACAAGTATATTAACCGTTTTTCTAAAAAAAATAACCTCCATGTTTTGCATTAAGTTATACAACTCCATTAATGCTATCAGTTTAGCTGTTTGTACATAGATTGAGGTGGCAATTGTTTTGCATCTAAATTTTTTTTAGTAGCAGTCAATATACATATATCGTATTCCGTTCGAATTTTGACCATTGCATTTATTCTAAGACAACCCGTCTACTTAAAACATTACTCAAAGGTTGATATTTCATAATTTGGAGGTGCTATTTTTTTACCATAATTCCAGCACTTGTTTCATACAACTTCTCTTAATTTATATATGTTAGAATTATTATGGAATATTCTATATGTGTTGTAAGCATTTTTAATAAGTAATAAGGCATTTTAATTACTTTTGTATAAGACTGGGACAAACTCGAGGTCACCCTGCTGGCTCCAGCTTGTTGACATAACACCTCACCCTCCAAGGACTGTTTACTGGGAGATCTACGAAGGACTCATAAATTGTTTTGTCTGGGACACCGGCAGTTTACCTTATAAAGAAATTATTATGCTTATACTGCAAATTCTTACGCAGGTGTTTTTCTTTCAATGGCAATTGTTTAAATCAGATTACCTTTGAATGTTTTGGTTATGTGCCGCTAAATGTACCGAAGAGTATGCCGCTCGTCAGAATGCACTGGGGGCTAAGACGACGTCACAGCGCATTTTCCTTGCAAGTTGTAGGCAGAGTTTGTTGAAAGATGTTTTTCCTTTTTTAATTAAATATTACTAATAATGATTTAAAAGGTTTGAATCATTATTCCAACATTTGGTCCTTCGAGTAGCCGGGGTCAACACATCGATAGGGAATCCAGACGCTGCGGTTTAATATCTGGAGTGACCGTGCACGGCGAGAATCCCTTTTCCAGGCCGGACTATTTCTCAGCAGCGCCTGTTTTCTAATCGGTTGACGACTATCCTCTTGGTAAGCATCTTTCGACATTTCTGCCGAGCCCGCGTGTGATGGCTGCATATTGTTGACGGGTTCCGAGTGCGTGAAGGGCATCACACGCGAAGGCCTTATTTTGAGAAGTAAGGCTCGCGTCCTGGGGATTAGCGATTTTAAAACCCTGGGTATACTAGTCGATGCCAGGTAACGAGACAGAGCATGAGTCTATAAAACTTGGGGCAGTTCGGGGTGTCCTGTACCGCGGTCCGGATAGGTACAAATATAACTCTGACAGTATATCAGGCTAGGGTATACATTTGTGTTGCGTGTGTTACGTGTGTCGTTCCGCGGAAAAAGAATTTGCTAACTGATAACTAAGTGCGAGCGCGCTCCCTTCTAAAAATGGGCAGCGCAAATGTAAAAGCGGCTATTGACGACGATCCAAAGATGCGTCTGCCGTGTAAAGATTGGAAATTTGTTGAAAATCAAAGCGCTACAAGGGTTAAACACCTAAACTTATGGATAAATAAATATGGATTTGCTGGCCAGCTTAATATGCATAAGATATTGATACTGCAGGATAAAATACGTGCTAAGCATGGGGGAAATCTTAACAAAATGGAGCAGGAGGGATATAATGATACCTATTATTGGTTTATGATGGCAAGGGAACGGAGTGATGGATGCGTTAAATCAGTTGATAACGGTGGGACTGGAAACACGGAGGCTGTGTTATTCCACAGAAAAGAGGACATTAGATTTTATCACCTGAATGGGGTGGAAACGCAGCAAATTTGGATGATAGACAGGCCTACGGGCACGCTTGAACAATACGTAAATCAGGCGGTCCAGGCTGAAGAGGTTTTAAAAAGGAAAGGGAAAAGAAAGGGGGGGGTACCCTCTAACGAGGACGGGATTTTTGACCAAAATAAGGGATGTGAACGTAAACCTTTTAACAGGGATAATGAAAAAAAATACGCAGGGAAGTTCAACAGAAATCGAGGTAACAGAGAGAAAATCTGTTGGATCTGTGGGAAAATAGGTCATATATCCCGCGATTGCCCAAATAACAGGGCCTGTTGGATCTGTGGGAAAATAGGTCATATATCCCGCGATTGCCCAAATAACAGGGCCTCTAAAAGTGAAGGCAAATCGGCATGACTAGTCGGGGGGCCTGCTCAAAACGAGAAATGGATTTGAGCAGAGGGAAGTGGAACTAAATTTAGCGGAGATATTGGCACTTGATACAATTAAACCTGAAATCACACTGTTCGTGAATGGGATGCAATTAAAATTTTTGTGTGATGCTGCTAGGCATACTTGTTAATAGTAACTAAATGTACTGTCAATGTACTGGCTTATTGTGGCTTATCCTGGTTTCGTTCCCGTCTGCTAGCGGGAATATTTTGGTTAACAGAAATACAAAACAGCAAATTAAATGTTTAGCGGGGTTGCCAAAACTGCGTTTTGGTCAGACTCTAAACTTGCCGAATAATGCTTTGATTGCGGGGGGAGCGCTCTGTTTTGATGCGGCTGAATATTACAATAATTGGCCTTGGGGGTGCTGAAGCAAACTTGAGGGCAGAAATGGGTTTTGCTATGATATAGTTGTGCTTGCAGCATATTGTAATTTAGTCTTCTCTAAAAAATAATTGCTCACAGGAGGCACAAGAGGGGAAGCATTGGGCACAAAGAAAAGAGAGCACTTAGGAATGTCAACATTGATAAGCTGCTTCTGCAGCGAGCGTGAAGGTCACAGTCAGCGGGTAAGGGCGCGCTTCCGTTTAAACATTTCAGAATAAGAACAAAACATGGTCTGCAAGGGATGCAGAGTTCCGCGATTATCTTCGCATTTATTTTTGGGATTTAATCAGAAATGTCTTTCAAGGTGATAGGAGATCTGTTTGGCTTTGGAATTGGGAATAATACTGTTATTATTGGTTTCTTTTTACTTTAATATAGGAGATTGGCTGGTTAAAGAAAAATGAATGGATTTTTTTACAATATTATGGCATATTGGTTACAATTTGTGGGTCCTTTATTAAGCATTGAAAATTGTAATTAGGAAATGCCTAGTAAAAGGTGGATTTCACTAATTTAATTATTGTAGATTTTTCTTGTGGTAACAGGGAGCTATAAGAAATGGCTCTTATCTTAAGTAAACATAGTATGGGGTGCAATTTATGTCTTAGGTATTAAGGGTTATTTGGTTGTTAAAGAAATCAGACATGAAATTAACAATGCGGAAATGAGAAATTTCATGGCATTCGTCCAAATTGTTAGGTAAATTGAACCTGGCTGGGGTAGATAAGATAATTGGTTAAGGATAGGCATAGTTTCCCTAGAAGAAACATGGAGCGTCTTTAGGTGCACAAAAGACTTTCCTTGTTTGACCTGAAGGGGGCGTATGCTTTGCTATAGGTCATATTGATGACTATTGGGACGTTATTACTGTCTATTGCTTTAGAGGCATACACATTAAGAATTTAGCCAAAACTTACTGCAATGCAATTATGGGGTTAATACAACTGAATGTTACGGTGATAACGATGGGCAATAACAAGCTTAGATAAAGGGGACTATCTACAACAAAGTCTGGTAGGGCCTTCCATGGTGTGAAACAAGTGAAATAATGTCTATGTTTTAAAAATAACAGCTCCAAATTATAAAATATCAACCTTGGAGAAATGCTTTAAGTAGATGGGTTGACTAGAATGGGCAAAATTCGATAACATTGAAAGGGGGTGTGTGTGTGTTTCAATGTGTGCAACTTTTCCGTTATTGCATTATTGGCGAATAGATAGTTAATCACAGCCACTCGCATGGCAATCTACATGCTGACTGAATGGGGTAAGGGGCGGTGGCAATTGAACAAATTTCTATTTTTAGATATGTGGCATGTGAATCTAATACATTAATTATCTAGTTTCTTCAGGCATCAATCTTGATGATTGGGGGAGCACTCTAAATTTCTTGATTATGAGTGCCAGCGTGGATGAGTGTCTGTCTTTTGTGTTTCAATTGGCTAGCCACCAAGATATATCAATATTCTAATATCAAGGTGGAATATTTCTGAAATCGCTGATAAGCCTTTCAAGGGCGGCGGTGGCAGAGTAGGACAGAAACAATAAAGAAAAGAATTTCGCCAAATGAAATTTTTAATTTCTGTAATGGGAAATTTTGGGAACCTGGGGGACTAAACAAAAACAAAAGACTTATCTGGGAGGGCTGCCATTTTGAGTCATGGTAAATTTCATGCCTCAAAAAAGGGGGAGGTTATATATTCAATCTATATGCAGATATATGGCAAAAACACGGGCGATTCCCCCTTATGTCAAGCTACAAAAGCTACGTATCCATTTCAAAGGATACACATGGAATATGTGTGGTACATAACAGTCCTAAAACAGATTGGGGAAACCTTGTTGCAGAAACTGGTCTAGATTGGCAAGCTTGGATGACACACGTGTGCAAAAAACCATCAGGCCTTCGATAAAATTAACCCATACGGTGGGGCATTACAAATCATAATTCAGACTGACAAATTAACTTGTGAATCTTTGTCTGACGTTTTTCCTAAGTCCATGGGTAAGAAGGTCGTCGGAGATGGAAACACCCGGATCCGCCATAGTAAAATTAAAATCTGAGATGACCAGAGAATTCATTTCTGCAACGGGGAGTTCCCAAACGGGAGGCGGTAAGAAATAATTGGTTATTGTTGATGGAAAATGCAGCTATTATAAATCAAACCTGTATCAAACCTGTATAACATGTATGGGGGGCCGACCTCTCTTAAGAGTAGTACCCGCGCAAATTACCCCTGATTGTGTAAAGCAGGGGTCTCAAACTTGCGGCCCGCGGGCCAACTGCGGCCCTCGGGACCATAATTTGCGGCCCCCGTCTTAATATGAAAGATCGATTTTTTTTTTTTTTTAATTTTTTTTTTTTTTTTTTTTTTTTTTTTAACCCCTTTCCCCATGATGGCGCCGTTTAAGTGGCAGCCAGTGGCAGTAGCTCTGTCCACTCATGTTTTTCTTGTTTTACAGCATGTTTTACATGAAAAATTAGAGGGAACATTGACATGCACCTGCTTGTGGCAGGTCTGATACTGGTGTGCCGATAGCGAGCAATGATGATGTCGTGACCGGATGATTCGCCTAAAGACGTTTCGCCGACGGACGTTTGACAGACGGACAGGTCGTACTAGTATTTGTTAGTTTAATGATCAAATACAAATACTAGTATTTGTATTTAATCATTAAACGCTGTTTTCAGCTGGATTTCACCGAATTTGAGAGCATTTTGAGCCGTTTGGCGAATGGACGTCTATAGACATTTTTTTGCCTCCATCGCGATATCATCCAGTATTTGTATTTAATCATTAAATGCTGTTTTAGGATGGATTTGACCCGATTGCTGTCATTTTACGGCTCGGTTCTGCTACATCTGCCTGCCCAAGAGTGCTTATTCCCGGACTGCCATTGATGGTAGACGAACATTGATTTTTACTATAATTTGGACAACACCGGCGGCGGGCCGGATTAAAAATCCTAACGGGCCGTATATGGCCCGCGGGCCGAGGTTGAAAAACTTGTACACACACGATCCGGCGGGGCGAGCGTTCGAATCCCGTTACGGCGAAACCTCCGTTCGGCCGAATGAACGTTCGGTGGAACGTCCATTCGGCGACCTGCCCGTCTGTCAAACGTCCGTCGGCGAAACGTCTTTAGGCGAATCATCCGAGTACCGATGATGTCGCTCACACTGGTACTCAGTGCGCTCAGGGAGGTTGTCTTTCTGCTCAGACCAACAAAAAATTAGAGGGAACTTTGGTTCGGAGCTGAATGAACCAATCACGGTGAGGTATACGGCTCTGGAGGGCGGGACATCGGCCGGGCTGTCCAGTGCCTCGCTCACTCACTCATTCATTCCTCCAATCAGCTGGGCGGAGGAGAAGCCGTGAGGCCGATCACTCCGCTCGGCGCGCACACTCCTCCGCTGCTCTCAGCATAGAACTGAATGAGGCGCTATGATCCGTGATCCAGCCTGTGTCAGTGTCTGTAGCCATCTCCGCGATTGAAACGGAGAGCGAAAGTGCACATGCGCCACAAACCCGCGCGACTGAATGTGAAAGATCAACCCGAGACTCATTCCAAGTGGAAAAACATATTACAGAGCCCCAGAGATGTCTTTCAAAGCCTGCCGTGAAGAGAAAGGTCGGTGATGAGCACAGACAGTTTCAAGAAAAGTGGGGAGTGCAATATTTCTTTGTTGAACACAGGGGCACCCCGACGTGTCTCATTTACACTGAAAAAGTTGCGGTGCACAAGGAATACAATTTGACACGTAATTGTACTACGAGACATGCTGAGGAGTACGAAAAATACCAGGGAGATGAGAGAGCCAACCAGGTTGCCAGTCTTAAAACACGTCTTCTGAGGCAACAGGATCTCTTCAAGAAGGCTACCAAAGACAGTAATGCAGCAGTCAAAGCTAGCTACGCCGTTTGTGAGTTGATTGATCCTGTGCTAAATGATCCCAAATGGCTCATGGACTTGGCTTTTCTTGTTGATATCACACATGAGCTTAATGTACTGAACAAGAAGCTACAAGGCCAGGGGCAACTTGTCAGTGCTGCCTATGACAACGTGAGAGCATTCTGCACTAAACTTGTGTTATGGAAAGCCCAGCTCTCTCAGACAAACCTTTCCCATTTCCCAGCATGCAAGGCTCTCGTGGATGCAGGCACACCATTCAGTGGTGAGAAGTATGTTGAGGCCATTTCGAAGCTACAGGAGGAATTTGATCACAGATTTGCAGACTTCAAGACACACAAAGCCACATTTCAAATTTTCTACTGAGGGTCTCCACTGCTTCCTCCCTCAAGCCAAATGTGACTATGTGAGAAGAAGCGCTGCCAGGTCTCTAGCAGCAAGGAGTAGGCAAGAGAAGCCGTGTTCAGAATATTTCATGTTCAATGTTCCATTCAAGTTCAGAAAGTTAAAGGTTAAAGAGCTGTTAATACAGACATTTGAAACGGAATAAAAATAATTCATTTTCTCTACTTAGCCAGCCAGTGTATATCTACTGTGTATGCTCATTAGTATTATTTGGTTTTGTATTACTGATTGATTGATTTTTTATTCATCTTTAAGTTAATTTATTTAATTCATTATTTTTTGTTAAAAAATAAAGATATTTGATAACGTTGGAATGTTTTATCAGTGCTTTTCTTGTGGAAATCCTGATGCGGCCCAGTCTCACCCAGACTCGGCCTCTAGCGGCCCCCAGGTAAATTGAGTTCGAGACCCCTGGTGTAAAGGAAATAATTTATAATTAGAATTATACCAATATTTATTACAATAATTTATACCAATTATTGTGGCATAAAGGCTCATTGAACTGTACTCATATATTGATCTTGGATTGAATCGAATTTTGCCAGACTGTAATATCTGTACATACTGTATCGTTTTTCAAAGAATTGATATTGACAAAAGATGTAAGCCCAAAATGTATGAAATGGAATAATGTCTACCCAGTTACAACGGCAGCAAAGGACAAGCCTAACTTTTCAACACATGTCGCGTTTAATCATTTTACCTGCTTAGTCCTCACAGGGCACGGACCGGCACTGGGAGCGATAAATGTGACGTGGTGTGCCCACGTCCTAAAACAGACTACACCCCTGATTCCACGTTCTGACCTATGGTGGTGGTGGGGTCAAAACAAATTATACGACTCCTGTCAAAATGACAGCAGGACTTTGTGCCTTGGTCTCACTGCTATTACCAGTGTCTGTTTTTCCATCTACAGTAGAGGAGATACAATTGGCTGCACAGAAATCCGGTATGATGGCGGGCCCCTCGCGACGGCGTCGCATGGAGAGAGGGTGATCCGACATACATTGATGATGAGTATAAGTTGGCTAATCAGATCGCAGCAGGTTGGGAGTATATTTTTCTTTTAATTACTCCAAACAAAAATGTTGATTGGATAAATTACCTGCATTACAATGTCCAAAAACTTGGAAATTATACTGAACAGGGATTTGTGGCGATAAAGGAACAACTGGCAGCCACTAGTCTGACGGCGTTCCAGGATCGTGCAGCGGTTGAAATGCTTCTTGAAGGAGCAGGGGGCGTATGCAACGTTTGAAAATGTTGCACTCAACAACACGCCCCCCACTGGGTCCCACACCAGGGCCAACGATGGCCTGCAGACCCTAAACCGCAAGATGAAAAAGCATCCTGGAGTAGAATAATGTCCGCTGACAGATTTGTGGCCTCACTAATAATAATTTGGCCTAATTTGTGGTAGCCCTTTTTGCTACGATTTTGACATTATGTGGGTGTTGTATTATTCCCTGCTTAAGATCTTTGATGAGCCGACTTATAACCACTGCGATTGCCCCTACAAATTCCAAATTGCATGAATTATATCTCCTACTGAAGTGCTGACACTAACAGTGAATTCCAGGAGCATGGTAATTACGAGGATGGATTGGACGAAAATGATCTTATTTTCTGATTTTCAGACCTGCCGAACGAGTAGAGCCTAAGCGGGTAAAATTAAAACAGCCAACGGAGATATCCCTGTCTTTTTTGATTTTGTCATAAAATGAATAACAAACATATAGTAAAAGGAGGGAATGTTAGAATTATTATGGAATATTCTATATGTGTTGTAAGCATTTTTAATAAGTAATAAGGCATTTTAATTACTTTTGTATAAGACTGGGACAAACTCGAGGTCACCCTGCTGGCTCCAGCTTGTTGACATAACACCTCACCCTCCAAGGACTGTTTACTGGGAGATCTACGAAGGACTCATAAATTGTTTTGTCTGGGACACCGGCAGTTTACCTTATAAAGAAATTATTATGCTTATACTGCAAATTCTTACGCAGGTGTTTTTCTTTCAATGGCAATTGTTTAAATCAGATTACCTTTGAATGTTTTGGTTATGTGCCGCTAAATGTACCGAAGAGTATGCCGCTCGTCAGAATGCACTGGGGGCTAAGACGACGTCACAGCGCATTTTCCTTGCAAGTTGTAGGCAGAGTTTGTTGAAAGATGTTTTTCCTTTTTTAATTAAATATTACTAATAATGATTTAAAAGGTTTGAATCATTATTCTAACAATATACCTTTAAAGCAGGGGTCCCCAAACTTTTGCCTGTGAGGGCCACATTACTTTTCCCTTCTCTGATGTGGGGCCGGTGTCAGTTTGTAACAGAAAAAGTGTGACGATCGTAGGGAAGCTTAAAAATTTTATTGTTTTCCAGAAAGCCACACATAACCAAATAACCCTTTCCAGGTTCTTTACAGAAAAAAGTCAGGAAACAAATAATAACACTATTAATGAAATAAATAATAACTAAATAACCCTCGCTGAGTTCTTCACAGAAAAAACAGGAAATAAATAACACTATTTATGAAATAAATAATAACTAAATAACTCTCTCTGGGTTCTTCATAGAAAAAAAAGCCATGGAACATTAACTTTCTGTTGTGCCATGCGCAATCTTCTCCCTTTGTTCTGAAGTTTATGCATGACACCACAACCGTCATTAAAGAATCCCACGTCAACATTTTGCAGCACAGTGCTTGCTGGTGAATTCGGCAGTGGACTCGTAGCGGGGCGGTGAGACCCCTTTTTTCCAACTCCCGGTTCATGCGTCCCATTATTAGACCGCGAGTTTCGGCCACCATGCTAGGAGCCCCGTCAGTCGTGATGCTAGCTAGCTTTGACCAGTCCAGGTCCAACTTCTCCATGGTTTGGCACACTGTCAAAAATATCCTCTCCTGTTGTAGTCCCTTTGAGACTTTGGAGGGCTGCCAGATCCTAGCAAATCTCAAAGTTTGCGCTAACTCCACGAATAAAAATGAGCAGTTGCGCTGTGTCTTGCACGTCCGTGCTTTCATCCAGTGCTAATGAAAAAAAGTCAAATTCTTTCGTCTTCTGCTGCAGCTGGGCATATACATTACTCCCGATTTCTTCAACGCGTCTGGTCATTGTACTCACCGACAGACTTACGGCATTAAATGCATCTTTCTTCTCGGGACACACTTCCTCCACGACAACATCCATACATTTCTTAAAAAACTCTCCTTCAGTGAAAGGCTTACCGCTGCTTGCTATCAGTTTAGCAACCCGAAAGCTGGCCCAAACGAATGCCTGGTTCAGCTGAGCTTGGCGTAGAAATGTAGTCTGCTGAGATAATAGTCCAACTTTTAGCTTTGAGAGTTTGTCTGCTCGTATTTGGCCTTGCACGCTATCGTACTTGTCTTTGTGACGGGATTCATAGTGTCGGTGAAGATTGTATTCTTTGAATACTGCCACCGTCTCTTGACAGATGAGACAAACAGCCTTTTCTTTGCATTGAAAAAAAAAATAATCGTTTGTCCACTGCAGGTAAAATACCCTGCATTCTGAATCAATTTTTCTCTTAACTAACCTTTTCGCCATTATTCCGTTCTCAAACAAGTTCAGGTTGCACAGTTTTTATATGCTTGAATAGCATCGCAATAGCGATGGCCCCAGGGCTCCGCCCTCACCTGCGATCGTCCAGATGTCTCGCTAACACTCTGCTCGCGCATGCAACGGTGGAAGTGCCCCATGCATCAAAGGGAAACACTCTCCCCGCGCGTGTCACCAAAGAAGCAATGCGAAGGCCCGCTTCACTGGGATGATTTGTGGACTCAGCAGGGGTGCAATGAACCAAACACAAGATTAAAACGTCCCAGTCTTCAAGGCCAAATAGGAAAAAAATCCGATAGCGTCTCTGGTATTGTTCAGAGGGCCGGTCCAAATGTGCCGGCGGGCCGTAGTTTGGTGACCCCTGCTTTAAAGCAATAGAAAGGAACGTCATTTGGTTGACATCAATTGTTCAATGCTTATGCAATCCGTAATATTCTAATAGTCATCAATATGACCCACGCCAAAGCATATTTCACCCGCTCAGGACAAAACATGGAACACACACACACACAACTGTAGAAATACCCTCTGCATACAGGAAGTCTACCGTAACCTCGGCCGGAGTGGCCCGTGCTAATTTTTTCCTCATAGGCCTCATCAAGCCCCTCAGTCATTTTGTACCACATTTTCACATGGAGGGAGTTCATGTTTTCAATAATCTCCCGCGTCTCAATCAAATCAGCAGCCCCAGCTAACAGGACGCTTCCCACCGCAGTCGGTGCATTATTTGGCAAGTCTATAGTATAATAAAAGAACGCAGGTTGGCAACCCTGCAAAACATTTATTGGCCGTTTTGAATCTCTTTTCGTCTTTTAACCACCATATTCCCGCTAGCGGACGGGATCAAAGCCAGGCCAAGCTGCAATAGGCCATCTCATCCCAGTACATTGACAGGTACTATTAACACAGACATTTTACACGTCTCTCCATTCGGATCTCTTATCCAAACCGGTACTGTTTCCGAAACAGCAGTATCCTGACCATCTGCCGTTGTCACAAAGACCCTCTGCTTTGTACGCCTAGCACCTGGAATATCCATTTTAATAGCAGTTTTACAAGCTCCAGTATCACACAAAAAATATAATCGAATTCCATTCACGAAAAATGTGATCTCAGGTTTAACCAAATCAAATGCCAGTATTTCCGCTAAATTAAGCTCAACATCTTCATATTTAAAGTCTTTGTTCAATTCATTTTGAGCAGGCATGGCGGCTAGTCATGCCGATTGGGCCTCGTTTTTAGATATATGCCCCAATTCTCCACAAACCCAGCACGCAGCATTTTTGAAAACTCAATTTCTGTTTAACCTCCTCCATTTCTTTTCTCCCATTCTCTTGGGTAACATTCCTACGCCACCTATCCTGGTAAAAAAAATTCTCCATCAGTCGAGAAGGCCCCGCTATTCTTTTTTTTACACAACGGACCCGTCTCATCACCCTCATTTCTGTGGAACAAAATAGCATGTTCTGCTTTTCCAGCCGTTTCGCTCTTATCAACATGCTAATTCCCACTCCGATCAACTTTCTTTGCATTTCTATCGCACCTTTTTTTGCCATCAAAAAACAATCTTAACATTTCCATCGCAACGTTTTTTGCCATCAAGAACCAATAATTGCTATCATCATATCCATCCTTCTCCATTTTATATAGATTGCCCCTACGCTTAGTGTGTATTTTATCCCGCAGGTCTACTATTTTATGTATTGGCAGCCGGTAGCGTCCGCTCTTGCTTGTTTTGTTGTTTGTTAGGTTCACCAATA
Source organism: Stigmatopora argus (assembly GCF_051989625.1). NCBI lineage: Eukaryota > Metazoa > Chordata > Actinopteri > Syngnathiformes > Syngnathidae > Stigmatopora > Stigmatopora argus. Next base: position 3,765,535 of record NC_135410.1, read on the forward strand.
ATAGGCATTCCCAAATGCACGCGCAAATAAAGAGACAGGACAATCCTCTGTGAAATTCTTGCAAGAGAGAATCGAACCGACTCGTCTCTGTCAGGTTCATTCTGGCGTTACACGCATCTTTTCCCTGTTTATTAGCTTCAAGGACCCTAGTTACTATGGAATTCTCAGCTCTCAAAAGAGGGGTGGGAAAATAGGAGTGAGAGGTAAATAGTCAAGGACCCGTTACAAAAGAAGTTTTAGCTCTCAAAACAAATGAAGGTCATGTAGAGCCGAAGGATCTTCTCCACATTCCAGCAGTCCAAGAGGATTCAACCTTCCTGTTGTTTGGTCTAACTAAGGAGCAAAGCATTTACATTGTTGCAAGCAGATGTACTATAATACTTTTCTAATGTTAATAAGCTAAGTAAACCAAAGCGTTCTTCATTGCGAGCAAATATATAATAATGTAAGACCAATAACCCTAAGTGTTTTTGCTGCTTTTCTGTCTTAATGATTTGAATTAATGATTCTTAATGAGCCCATCTGCTTTGCTTTGTACTTTGTGCTTTTTGCTTTGTTGTTCTGCGGCCTTTGCGACTGTATTGTCTAACTTGTAACTACGTGTAACTATGCCTTTCCTGTATCTGCATTCTCACCCTCTTGCTACTGTGACAATGAAATTTCCCGAATATGGGATGAACAAAGTTATCCAATCCAATATATATATATATATATATATATATATATATATATATATATATATATATACACATATATATATATATACATATATATATATATATACACATATATATATATATATACATATATATATATATATATATATACACACATATACACATATATATACACACACATATATACACATATACACGTACACATGTACACACGTACACGTACACACACAAACATACATATATATAAATACATATAATGATTTGCTACATTACATGTTATGGGAATTTGAAAACAACTGCTGTTTGGGAAAACTCCAGGTGGTAAGATTTTGAATATCATTAATTGGCTGAAAAAATTACGATGAATTTCCTATGCTTTGAGCTTTCTTTCCTCTGGTTTGTTTTTACCAATTAACAATGTTGATTGTGTGCACAGGAAAAGCCACTTACTGCGAGGTTGGGGCGTGCTGAGAATGCACCGGTATAGGAGGGGACCTGGTACGGACCCCCTGCCCCCTCTCTCTTATTGAATGCAATAAGATTCCTTTGAAATTGCATAGAGCATTGAACAACAAAAAAGACTACCTATTCTGCCTGGAGGAGAATCTTAAACAAGCAATAATAATAATAAAATCCATTCCGATTTAAATTCAAAGGAAAGGAATATGACTATATAATTTGCGTACAGCGCACATGTAAGAATACAATTAAGAGACTGGTATGTTTGATTTCACTTTTGTCTGACGATGTCACATGATATATTTAGAGCCTGCATTTTAAATCATTTGGTAACTCCTTATTCTCAAGGTTCCGGAAGGATCCCTGTTTTTTATTTTACCAAAGATATACGTCCCTCTGACAAGGAGAGCACCTGGCCTCTTTAGTGGGAATTTAATTTTTCACCCATTTTATTTCTCGCTACTGGTTCTTACCTGTTTGGATTTAACTTGCCCTTCTGCAGTGGTGGTTGATGGACGTTTTTGAAGAAAATTGACGATTGCCTTGTACAACTTTTAGTAATACTCAATTACCAATTTCGTCATACACAGCTGGGTATGATGACAATTAGGCTTTTGTCTAGTCAATGATGATGACAAGCCTATGTCTGATTTTATTTTTTAATTTTTTAATGTTTCAATAATGCAACAAACGTCATCAAAATGGGCAATCGCATGACTCGTGAACACTTTTTCGGGATGTGTTTTTTCTACGAAGACAAAGTTTGTGAAATTTCTCCAGCATTTCTTTGAGTTTTGCTGTTGGAATGCTCGCTGCTTCCTCCACGTCTGCCTTCTCGTTATATTCCTCCTGTATTGCCAGTGTTGCATTAACTCTAGTCCCTTCAGATCCTCCGTTGAGAGTTCGTTTTTGTGCCTCGACCGTCAATGTCCTCCTCACTGACCACTTTTGATTCACACTGGTAATTTTCTTGGTGGCATGATGATAAAACAGAAGCTGCTTTATCCACACTTGGACGAACAGCGGACAAAAGTTCATAAGAGAATCTTGAAACATGGATAGTGGTTGTTTTGAGACAGCCGTGAAAGCCCAGTGGAGTGTAGCGAGATTATAAAGTAAGAATCAATGCATCCACAACAATTTCAAAATAAAATGACGGATATGGGAAATGTAGTGACGTTTGGAGGGCAATTGGGAAACTTGGATCTTGTTTTCGTATCTTGAGGCACTCATTTGCATATAAAAAGCTTACGTTACCTGAAAATTTCATACCTAGAGGCATTCGTAAGTACAGGTATGACTGTTCTGTCTCTCTTCAACTGTAAATGACCTATATTGTTAAATTTTACCATAGGCACTATTGATTAATTATCTTTACAAATTAGCATTTCTTTTTGACAATCTTGCAAAATTGTGTAATTCTGAAGAATGTGATGTTCGGTTTATACTAAGCAATGTTGTAGTACAACACAGAGATGTTACTGTTGCATCAAAACGAATCAAAGAATTGAATGCACAATTAACAGAACAGTCTGATGTTGACTGTTGGTATTGCTAGTACTTTTGTAATTTCAAAACTTGTCATTTCTTTTAGTGCTTTAGATTATTTCTACTCCTTGAATGTGAAGGGATTATTTTTACTTTTATTGTATGCTGGACTCTCAATGCTTTGTACTGATGGGTTTGGACTGACGGATCCTTGCGCTTGAGAGACCAAGATCGTGAACCGTAGACAAAAGAAGAATTGCAAGAATTTCAACTGCAGACAAAGAGTCAAAGAGGATTTGATTTTTATATTTATTTCTAGATTTTTCTTAGCATAATCAATTAGCATAATCTCCAGCCTCGGGAGGCCATCAAGATTATCAGTCACCATTTTGTGCCATTTAGCCACACTTTCATCTACAACGCCACGTCACAGACCTCTGCTGCGCTACAATTGTGAGACAGGTATACATTCTAAACCCATTCACAAAAACACAAGATGGACATCCTAGTATATTTTCCTCTCCAAGATTTTTTTTCTTTTTTCTAAAAGACTTTTGTCTTTAAATCGAAGTCCCCCAAAGATCATCGTCCTCGCAGCAAGTTCATAGCAAGCGAACGAATACTTTATGCGTACTTCAGCGCTACCGAAACATTCATAAATGGTAGCAAAGGATAACACTGATAAATGATACATATGATGATAATAAACTCAACAGATATCTACAAGCACTGTGCGCAAAGGTTGCATTTTTTTAATGGAGATAATCTGCGAAAAAGCCAGCGGAATCTACATGGACTTCAAAGCAAACCAAGCATCTCAAAAAGACACCAGCAAAACCCTTCAAATCAAACTAACTGGATGAAACGAACAGTCGGTTCTGACTAATGTAGAAGCAAGACGTTCCGCCTCGAAAGCCGCGGTGGAATACATTAACATCTTTGCCTCGGTTATTGCATAAGAAGATTTAAATTTAGTGTAACGTAAGGTAGAATTTTATTTTTAAGTGTGTGTATAGTAATCTAAGTTGATTTAGGTTAAATATAAAGTTTTAGTTATGTTACGAGCACATCCGTCAAGTCTCTCCTGTCTTTTCTCTCTCGTCCGCGCACTCGATTACCGTCTGTCTGTAATAAGTAATGTCACATTTTAGTATTGAACATCATAACCATAGATATTTGTTACTTTGTGTAGGTGGTGAATTAGAACCAATAAAAATAAGTTTTTCAATTGTAATGTCCTGTTTTTTGGTGGGTGGGATAGAATTAATTTGCATTTAGTGGTTCATTTCTATGGGAAAAGTTGATTTGAGAACTAGAAAATCGACACGAGCTCAGTCCCAGAACGCATTAAGCTCGTATCTCAAGGTATTACTGTATTTGTAGTGCCCTTTGACCACTAGGGGGCAAAACACAATACATCATTTGCTAAATTTGTTTCAGTGGCACTTTTAAAAAGGCTTTAAAATAGGGAAATACAGACGCTCCCCTACTTACGAACGAGTTAGGTTCCGAGTGATTGTTCATAAGTTGAATTTGTTTGTAAGTTGATTCAGTGCTATATTTTGTATTATAATTTATGTTTAAGGCCTATATAAGTATATTGAAGTTTGATATAAGTGCATTTGTATGTTTAAGGCTTGTATAAGTAACACGCATTGGTTTGTACTGAAAAAAACATTTAATAAAATGGAGAGAATATGTACAGTACTGTATATATAGAGAGAGATTTATGTATTAGAAACTGGCCGAAAGAAGCGATCTAACGACGATTGCAGTTTTCTTTTTTTCATCATAAATGATGCGGTAGCACTGTATGGCATCATTCAATTGATTGGCAAACTTTGTGCAACGTTCAATATTTGGGTCCTGCTGCTCGATCTTTCTGTTTATAAATGGTACTGACGGTCGAACGATTCAAGTTGTACATATATGTGCAACGCTCACCACTCTCACGCGCATCAAGCTTCGTTATTATTGCCACTCGTTTCAAATGAAATGGCTTGCCTCTTCCTTGCAACTCCCTCAATAGAAGCCTTTAGCTTTTTACCAATCATATTCAATAATGGATGCATGAGATATTTAATGATACAAATGAAAAAGGTTCTTTGCACACTGGAGATACATTCACGCACTTCCGCATTGCAACGAAGAAGAAGGTAGATGCTGGGTGAGCTGAGCTCTCACAGCGCCAGGCGTCGGTATTAGCGGCGGAAAGAAGTACTACTCTGAAAAAGACGTGAAATACAAAATTGGACTTACGAACATTTTTCGACTTAAACGCAATTTGCAGACATGTTCGTATGTACCGTTGTTCGTAAGTTGAATGTTCGTAAGTAGGGGAGCGTCTGTACAGTATAATAGCTGGCCCATCAGGTTTCAGATGTTGTGGGCAAGCTCAAACAACACCCTGCTCGATTGTTTGTATATATAGCAATCAACGACCTCGACTTGCTGTGCCTGCAGAATGTTGTATAGTTTGTTTCCTATACCTCAGCAACTCATCATCCACACCAATGAGGCTTGCTTAGAACGTAAATGGTGAGACTCCTCTCGGACACATTTTCGGCGTGAAACGCTTAAGGGTGTTACATCAGTGCTTGTAAAATCCTTTCTTGCAGAAATAATTTTAGGCTCCTAATACTTGTTTCTTGCAGAAATTCATTTTAATTAACTCATGTGAATCAGAGGACTGTACAGACAGATGGTTAAGTAGAATATTACAAATCTTCTTTCTTCTTTAGAATGATCTGTCGTACAATTTCAGCTACTTTTGGTCGTATTTCTTCAACAGAAACTTTCGGTCCCCAAGCATCGACCACTTTTCCATCTACATCAATAAGGTATTTCCAGAAATTCCAGTCTGGCTCCTTACCAGAGGCCTCTGCATGGGATCAAATGAGAAAATTGAGATAAGTTAGGTGTTCTACATTTTTGTCCTTTTCCACAACTCTAGTTTCCAATCTACATTCCATAATTCCACTATCCTCCTGACTACCAGGAAAAATGTTGTCCAATCACATTTATTTTGAAATTCCCCAATCTATGTGAAGTAATTGGAATACTGCAAATGAAATTTGGTATCATTGGAAAGCTCTGAATGTCCTCTATAGAGCACTAAATGAGTTACTGTGATTGGATGCAATAAGTGGGAGATATTTAGGTTTACAAATATCCTCGACAGAGGACAAATTTGAACTACTGGTAGTCAGGAGGCTATGCTACAGCATAGCTTGGAAGAAGGTATTTCTATCATTACTACAAGAAGAATAACTGACAAGTGCATAATATTAGCCACCACGCAGTGAAATGTGCACTTAATTCTCATTTAAAGTGACTTTTGGCTTTAACGATGTGGCACCTATATCTATGAAAACATGCTGTTGTAGTAACATGGTTTGATTTTGACCAGGGTATATCTTTACCTTATCTTACAGTGATTTGTGTACTTTATTGTATGATTGATGCTTTTATAACACTCTTGGTTTGTATATTGTACTTTTTAAGCCCTGGTAAATGACATCAACAAACCCTAACCCTTACATACAAGTGAGGGGAAATCCAATATTTGTGTTTTAATAATCAGTACAGCAATGGCCCATTGAAGAAATACAACCTACAAATGGGTTCTGTTTATTACCTTATAGGACAATACATATGTAAATAGCATTCCTGTCAACTCTTGTCCTTATTTTGTACAGGATTTGAAATCTTTTTAATGGATATGGAAAAACACAGGAGTAAAATAAAATTTGAAAAACTATATGTTTTCTGTGGGATAGACTGGCCAGTTGGCTTAATAATTGTTTCTTCATGTCGCGCCATGTGGCCAAACTGGTTTTACAATTGTTTGTTAAGATCGTAAAATGTAAGATAGACTGGCCAAACTGGCTTGACAATTGTTCGTTCACATCGTGGAATGTAAGATAGGCTAACTAGCTGGCCTTGCATTTGTTTGCTTGTATTGTGCGATTTGGCAAACTCGGTTTGCAATTGTTTACTTGTATTGTGCGATGTGGAAAACTCGGTTTGCAATTGTTTGTTCGATGTAAGATAGGCTGCAGCAGTTTGTGTGAGCTATAAAAACATCTTATTTGCACAAACTTAAAACCTGCAAATGTCTAACCATATTAGCCCAAAGTTTGTTGTTTGCATAAACTCTGTTCTTCATCGCTGCCATAGGAACTTTACCCTGTTTTCCTATATAAAGACTGACCCACTGTTTATTTGGAGAGAAAGTTGCAAGGACAACAGACTGAGCGTGTTCGCAGCTGTTAGAGCTCTCTCCCTAGATCCTGCAGTCCGGTAATAAACCTGTTTCCTTTAAATTGATCTCACTCTTTCTTAACCTGTTCCTGAAGTTGTGTTTTCAGATCTATCATACTTTGGTGCCAGAAACCCGAGACCCAACAGCCAACAATTGCCGGAGCGACGACGGAGCACGACGACAGCATCCTCCATTGAAAGGGTCAACCCGACGGACATTCCCTCGCCGCTCCGGCGATCTGGTGACGGGTCCCCCGAACTAGGGCAGGTTCGGAACGAGAAAGATCGTGAGTTCACCCTTTGATTTCTATCTCCGTGAAGTGTGATAATTTGAATTAGTATTATCACTGCGGTAGTGTTGAGTCGGGGACCCCACTGTTAGGTTCATCCAATTGTAGGTTTATCCTTAGGTTTTTCCGTATTCAGCTTTCAATAAAAAGGCATCGGAAGTCACATCTACATTTAATTCTTGCAAGAGAGAATACATCCATCCGCGTCTCCGGCCAAGATCATTCTAACAACTCGAAGTCCGTTTCGCTAATTTATTCATAAGGTTTTAACGCCATGCCCCACAGAAGTCTAAACATTCGTAGAGTCTCACAACAATTTTGCACAGTTATCAAAACAATTGTACGTCCTGTCGAATTTTCCCGAAACAGTCCTTGGTTCCCAAGAGCGCTTGTTGTGAGTCCTCCTCCCGAAGCCGTAAACAGTCCTCAGTTCCCAAGAGCACCTGTCCTGAGTCCTCCGAAGCCGAAAACAGTTCGCAGTTCCCAAGAGCAATGGTTGTGAGACCTCTCCATGCCCTGTCCTCTTGATGTGAACCAGTCCTTACTTTAGCAAGGCATGCATTAAAATGGCTTTTATTAATGCCAATAACTCTAACATAAAAGCACAGCGTTCAACACATATATGTATTGTTTAATATTGTTACACATTCAGGATGAGCATTACTATTCCTAATAAGCAAATATATTGATTACTATAGTAAGCATGTTTATAATAAGGCTTTCTATTCCTAAGTAAGCATTGCAAACACATTTATAATAATGATTATTCCAACACCCACTAAGAGTGTTGAGTCAGGGACCCCACTAAGAATGTTGAGTCAGGGACCCTACTAAGAGTGTTGAGTCAAGGACTCCGCTTGGTGTGACCAGAAATATTGGGTGAATCGCGAAGTATTGAGATCAATTTCGGTAAATTTAGAATATAATTGTTGTTTAAACTATTAAGTAAGTGATTAATATGGGTCGGAAAGCGACAAGGGAGATGGGTTTGTTGCCGGACTGCAGAATGAAGATCGGAGGGTTGGTGACGTGGGGTATGTGCGGATGCGTAGTGTGGGGGGTTGCCTGTGTCTGCCGCGATGGGTGGAGAGGCATGGTTTCCGTCCCAATTTGAAGGATGTGGAAGGCTTGATGAAGGATATGGAAGGTTTGATGGACATAGAAAGGGAATTGTGAATAGAAAAGATTTTGGTAAGTGAATAGAAAAGATTTTTGTAAGTGAATAGAAAAGATTTTGGTAAGCATGAAGAAAAGAGTAGTGCATAGAAAAGAAAGTTTGGGTAAAGCAGCTGAAGGTGTGACAGAGAGAGGGAGAGAGAGAGAGAGAGAGAGATTGGAAAAAAATCTTTAAGGAAATGCATTGAATTTGGGTTAGCAGAGGGACTGTGCTTCTCAACAGGAAACGGACCAACGGTGGTGCCAGGTGGTGCCTTAAACTGGGAACGTCCATACCAAGTGTTCCTGTCCAACCAGCAGACATTAAAATAGCCGAGAGGAGGATGTGGATCCACCTTTTGCACTGTAAGAAGGTTCTCAGTTGAAACGTTTGAGGAGACAGGTGAGATAAACTTTCTGACGTAATAAAACGAAACGGCAACCACTCCAATATTGATTGGAAAGATTATTGCTCAGCGAGCAATGCCATAAACCATAGGGAACTCTTTTATATAGGTTTTATTGTCTCCATATGCAAAAAAGGTGAAAGCGTTTCAATTGAGACTAAACCTTCTTACAAAGGGTTAAAATAAACAACCAGAAAAAGAGAAACTACAATGGGAAACAGAAGCAGCCACTCAACGCGAGAGCGGCCTCTATGCAAACAAGCCATCCGTCCCACAATCATTGTTTGAAGTAATTGCCAAATTGAGCCATGGGCCGAGGCATGTCTCAACAGGGGGATGATCAGTATAGTACAACAAACAATGCATGTTCCCAGAGGTCTCCAAACCTACTTAAAAAAATTGCAGAAACTGTCTCACCTGCTGTAGACACAACTCTCAAGGCAATGAACGACCCAAGCGCGGAACAAGGCAGACAGGGACATATCCCTTTGAGGTTCTGAACATGGATTTCATTGAGCTGAACCAAGGTGGCATATACAGGTACTGTCTGGTGGTCATTGACCAAGTGGGTTGAGATATGCCCATCCGAGAAAGCTGACGCCAGGGCAGTCGCAAAAACCATATGCAAAAAGATCATTCCAAGCCATGTAATATCAAGAGTCATTTGGAGTGATGGTGGTGCTCGCTTCGTGAGCCGCGTGATGCAAGCTATGGGAAGGCATCTTGGAATCGACCTGAGGTATCATTGCGCCTGCCGCCCCAAAGTGCTGGACTCGTTGAAAGAACCAATGGAACAGTAAGATTCAGACTGGTGGTGGAGGAGACAGGAGAAACAGATTCTCTCACTCAGTGGTTATGCAAAATGTTCCAAGAAAGAACTGTGATAAATGCAAATGATCTGCCGACATCTTCTCGGTCTCCCACACGGGAGGTCCTGTCCCCAGGCGACCTGGTACTCGTCAAGGTGATAAAAAGAAAATTCTGGTCATCTCAAAGTTGGGATGGATCTGTGACCTGTGATTTTGACCGCTAACTTCACCAAGGTGGCCACCACCGTCAAAGCTGATGAACAAATGTTGGAGCTCACGACGATGATCCAGTGTGGGGCTTTGATGTCCCCTTCAAACACAAACACTGGTCAGTCTCCTCCAAAATCCTGATGGCTCTTTTCGCCTGGGTAGGAGCGGCAAGGAACGCCCTGCGTCTGGAGACCATTGACTGCAGGTTCTGGGCCTGTGTCGGCACGGCAGTCCGGCTGCAGCAAGGCCGAGAGGCCCGGGTAGCCGCCATGGCCCAGGTGATTTTTCAGGGCCGCCCTGCTCTTGATGGAGTGGCCGCCCAGGGGGGAGGTGTGTGTGCCGTGGTGGGAGACTCGTGCTGCGCCTTCATCCCTGCCGGTGCATCCTGCTCGGTCCATGATGCCCTGCAGGCTATGAGGAACATGCAGAGCGCTGTGACCAGAGATCCGGTTCCACAGCGGGGATGCTTGACTGGTTCCTCTCGGGCTCATGGACACAGACTCTTTTGAAATCCCTAGTACCATTTGTAACTGTTATTGCTCTCGTGCTTGTTATCCTAACCTGTTGTTCACCCTGCTTCTCAGCTTTGATCAAACGTACCATTAATGCCACAGTTGAACGTACCATGATTGTTGAAACCCAGCTAATGTTAACTCGTATACACATGCAACAATCCATATCCCAATCTGACCCTGATGTCGTGCAACTGTCTGACACTAATTAATATGTCTTTCCTATTCTGAGACACCAGACGATCTCCTAAGCGGGGGGTCAAGGGAGGAAAACCCTCAACTGCGTGAGGGTTTTCGCCTCTTTCTGGTCGGTCTATACTCCAGTTCGAAGTAATTTGTGAAAAATTTCGTTCAAAAGTAGCGTCGGTAATGAATGAAGTTTCAATGTTTTTATAGTCACAGCAGGAGGGAATTGTGGGATAGACTGGCCAGTTGGCTTAATAATTGTTTCTTCATGTCGCGCCATGTGGCCAAACTGGTTTTACAATTGTTTGTTAAGATCGTAAAATGTAAGATAGACTGGCCAAACTGGCTTGACAATTGTTTGTTAAGATCGTGGAATGTAAGATAGGCTAACTGGTTGGCCTTGCAATTGTTTACTTGTATTGTGCGATGTGGCAAACTCGGTTTGCAACTGTTTGCTCGATGTAAGATAGGCTGCAGCAGTTTATGTGAGCTATATTTTCCTATATAAAGACTGACCCACTGTTCATTCGGAGAGAGAGTTGCAAGGACAACAGACTGTGAGCGTGTTCGCAGCTTGTTGAGCTCTCTCCCTCCATCCTGCAGTCCGGTAATAAACCTATTTCCTTTAAATTGATCTCACTCTTTCTTAACCTGTTCCTGAAGTTGTATTTTCAGAACTATCATACTCATACATTAGTGTCAATAAAAGGACAATTTCTTTAGGCTTTTCAATACTTCATTTGCAACCGAGAGGACAAACATGACTTTTTTCTCCTTGCATGATGGGTTCCCAAACAAATTCATTGAAATTGCGCATGGAAGGCCGACAGGCGGCCTAAAAACTGGCGACACATGTAATGCCATGTTTGACCAGATGGCTGTGCCCCGCAATGTTGCGCATTGAATTTTAGCACCGCAGAGAAGATGGCTCTTTAAGCAACCGATTTCAGCAATGATGAGGAAGCAGCCATGACTTCAGTTTTCAGAGTGGCAATCTGCATCATACAGACAACAAAAGTCCAAAGAAAGAAGGATAAAAATGATTACGAGAAATGTCAAAATTGAAATATGGCAGCCCCAAGGACAGGTGGTTAGTGTGTCGGCTGCATAGTTCTCAGGTCAAGGGTTAGATGTAGTTGGGTCCTCCGTTTTTATCCCCATCCCCAAAACAGCCATATTAGGCTTGTTGAACACAAATTTCCCCTGGGTATGAATGAATGAGTGTGAGTGTGAATGGTTGTCTGTGTACGTGTGCCCTGCGATTGGGTAGCCACCGCTTGGTGCCCATAGTTAGCTGGGATAGGCTCCAGCACCCTCCGCAACCCTTGTGAGGAGAAGCGGTTTAGAGAATGCATGAATGAGTAAAGGCGCAATAGTGTGAGAATGAAGACATACTAATACTACAGATTAAAATTGCAATATTACAAGAAGTCATACATTGTAACTGTAATAACATTACAATATTAAAGTTATTCTGTTGCTTATTTTTCTGTGACTTAAACTGGTTGAAAGTTGTTTGAAAGCTTCACAGGCTGAGATTTATGGTGATACTGCATGTTTAAATTCATTGTACATTTATTATTTTGTGTTAAAATGTTTCATTCATCCCTTCATTTTCTATACCGCTTATCCAAGGGTCGTAGAGGTACTGGAGCCTATCCCAGCTAACTGTGCCACAGTGTGAAGTGGTTGCCAGCCACTGTACACAATGAGACGAACAACCTTTAACGCTAACACTCATACCTAGGGACAATTTAGAGAGAAACCGGAGTACCCTAAGAAAACACAGGATCTTCAGAACCCATCAGCGATGAACCCTGTGAGATCGCCGTGTTAACGACTCAAACACCAATCCGTCGTGTTAAAATTTTAATTTATAATTTATGAACTATTAAACAAAGTCACGTTATCAGTATATATTTATGTTAGGTTTCACAGATCGTGAACCATGGTCGGACCCAAACACAAGGACGCAAGCAAATACATGTACTACGAGTATAGTGCACTAACAAAAAACTGACTGTGGCAAAGTTCTCAAAAAATAACAAAGACTTCAAATAACAGAATCAAACCTGACGGAGAGCATGTTGGGAAACAAAGATCACAGGACATGGACATGAATGACAAACGCAGACGATCCGACAAGTACTGACAAAGTATAAAGACTAAAGTATAAGAGAAAGTTTCATACTCATCTCATCTCATTTTCTGAATCGGAGACGGACAACCATGCACACTCACACCCATACCTAGCGGCAATTTAGAGTGTCCAATCAGCCTACCATGCATATTTTTGGAATGTGGGAGGAAAGCGGAGTACCCAGAGGAAACCCACGCAGGCCCGGGGAGAACATGCAAACACCACACAGATGGACGTGACCTGGATTCGAACCCAGGACCCCAGAGCTGTGAGGACAACGTGCAAACCACTTACTTCAACGGGCCGCCCTGGATTCATACAGTATCTCAGAAATACCACGTGCGATGATTTTTCTTAAGATTTTTCCCTTCAAATAAACATTTGTATTCCCTACTAAAACCGTGAATATGGCGGTGAAAATTGTGAATCGGGGGCGTCTCATACGAGAGAAATCCTAAAACTCAACGATTTTAAGGCAATTTTAAGGGTGCGGCTTATATGCAGAGGTGTCTTATATGGGAGAATATGCGGTAGGAGATTGACCAGGGGTGGGTAAATGACAGGTGAACTCAATGGGCAATCACAGGGACAGGTCATACGGGGAAAAAAACGCAAGGAACGGTCTCTGGAGGGACAACAGCGCTGTCACAGGACGCCTCGCCCTGAACAGTCTCTGAGGGACGACAGCGCTCTCGTAGGACGCCTCACCCTGAACGGTCTCTGTAGGGACAATGGCGTTGTCGCAGATCGACTCACCCTGAACGGTCTCTGCAGGGACAATGGCACTGTCGTAGGTTGCCTCGCCCTGAACGTTTTCTGGAGAGGTGACATCAATGTCGCAGGTCATGTCGTCCTGAATGATTTCTGGAGGGGTGATGGAGATGCCGCAAGTCGACTCACCCTGAACAGTCTCCTGAATGGTCTCTGGAGGGGCCACAGCGATTCCGCTGGTCGTTTCGCCTTGAACGGTCTCTGGAGGGAAGAGGGGCGACAGCAATACCGCCGGTCGCCTCTCCCTGAACGGTCTCCTAAAAGCACGATTGGCCGAAGGCCGCCTCGTCCTGGAAACCAGGATGGGCCGCATTAGGAAATGTAGTCTCTGCTGCACTTTGAAGTCTGCTTTGGCAGCCTTGATGCCTCCTCAGGATGGCACAAGCTGTAGAGTGCCTGTCGCCGGATGTGAAGGCTGCATCACTGGCCTGGAGGAGTACACGGGCCTGGCTGGTCACCGACGGTTTCCAGTTTGAGTACACCTGAATGGTATTTTCAACAGTGACCATAGGCATGCGGCATTTGATATAATACAGTACTGTGTCTGTGAATGTGCCCAAGTCCTTATGGTGGAAAGTCTCGCACTGTGTCTGTTCAAAGCAGTCTTGGAGTCGGGGGAGGGCGTCGTCAGGCCAGGTAATAATGGTTCTTTTGGGCTGAGGGGGGTGTATGCTGGGGCCATGAACAATGAGAGGTGGTCTGACTGTCCAATCGGGATCTCACTGACATGAATTTGAGGTCCGGGGAACTGTCTATCCAGAACAGTGCTGTTGTTCTTCTTTTTAACCTCAGTAGCCTGAGGATTATCCTCAGCAGCGCTAGAGCTGCGACTGGAACGTGGATTAGTTCATCCAGGGAGTTGCCCAGGCCGCGATGGTAGCGTTCGGTTATTAAGGCCGGACAGCGGAGCCATAGGTGTTCAGACGACTCAGTTTCCTCGTCGCACAGGCGGCAGCGATCCAAACGGCGGAGCAGGGGGTGGTGACCACTGCGGAAACGAATCAGGTCTGTGCGGTCTCCTTTCGGTAGGGCAAGTTCTTCCTCTGTGACTTTTGTAGTGTACCGTATTTTCACGACGATATGGCGCATCGTATTTTTAGCCGCAGTGTCAGTAACGAGTGCTATTTCTGTATTTTAAACACAAATGACGCACCGTTTTTTTAGACGCATATATATTATATTTGGATGAACATCGAAACGCAATAGCGCTGGCTACCGGAAGCAGCCTATTTCCGGGTTTTGGTGCGCAGTGACTGCTGGGATATATAGTTCTTGCACGCTACACCCACACGCTAAAAACAAGTTTTTAAAAAGGCAACGGAAGCAAAACTGAGTTCAGTTGTACTTTATTTAGACATTTTACAACTTACTCACGTCTTCATCACCCACAAATCCATAAAAGTCCTCATTTTCTGTGTCCGAATTAAACAATTGCCCAAACGAGTCTTCCAAAAAGCCGGGTCCCCTCTCTTCGTTTTCAGAGTCACCGTCATTGCCATGTGGCTCCTTAGAAATGATGCCGCCTTTTCAAGCCTCCGGGAATGACGGCAAGCTCCGAGTTCATTTTCATGACTTGGTTTTTCGCCGTTGATGTGAGATGAGCACGCATGGAGTCGCAAATCAAAAGTGACGGAGAGTCGTGAAAAAATCCATCGGGTCGCTTGACATACACCTCACGTAGCCATTCTCTCTTTCTCCTCGTCCATCCACTCCTTTGGATTCGCCTTCACGGTGACGCCGGCTGGAAACTTTTCTTTCGGCAGCGCCTTTCGCTTAAAAATCACCATTGGTGGTAGCTTCTTCCCATTAGCATGGCAAGCGAGAACGACAGTGAAGCAGACTTCTCGTGCCCCGTTGTTCGTATCTCCACCGTGCTGGTCCCCTTCTTCTCAACAATGTGGTTCATCGGGATGTCAAAAGTCAGCGGTACCTCGTCCATGTTCGTTATGTGGTTTGGCTGTATAAGTTTGTTGGTGCAGTAGGTGCGGAAAACGGCTAGCTTGTCAATGTAGTCCGCCGGAAGTTGCTGCGCCACGGTTGTCCTCACTCTAATCGCCAATGGTGCCGATCGTTTTCCTTGGAAATGTTCAATGTTCAATTCTTCCGCGAGCGCTTTTGCCCTCAGTCAAATGGTGACTGTGGAGACATTTCTCCAAGCTGCTCTTAGACCAAGAATCCACCACTCTAGTTGATCTTCCAAGCCGGGCCACCTTGCCTTGTTCCCACGGAAACTCAGCTTCCTCTTATTGACTTGGCGAAGCTCCTTCTCCTGCTTTCTCCATTTGCGAACCATAGATTAGTTTATGTTGAATTCCCTCGCCGCTGCTCTGTTCCCATGCTCCACTGCATAATCGATGGTTTGAAGCTTGAACTGTGCTTCGTAAGCGGGCCTCTTTGTAGAATTATTCATTCTTCGTTTTGCAATTGAGCACATGCATGCCCACACTAGTGTATATATAGGAAGCTTGTAGTTAGCGTCTTCTCCCACACCCCCTCCCAAGCCTTTCCCCACCAACGTCCGCCTTCTCTCTATATAAGAAGCATCTCGGCAGGTAGTGCTCAGTCAGGCTCCGGAGCTTGGCGCTCGGCGCTCACACAGGGCGCTCCGCATTATAAGGCGCCCTGTCTATTTTGGAGAACATTTGACTTTTATGTGCGCCGTATAGTCGTGAAAATACAGTAGGTCTGCAAAAGGCCGTTCTTCACGTTGTTACACCATCCTTCATTCACGTAGATGGAAAGCCCACCGGCTCTGCGAACTCTGGGAGGCTTGTGGTCGCGGCGCTGATGGTGGAATGTTCCAGAAATATTTTCAAGTGCAAGCTCCGGGCGACGTTACGGCGAACGCCATCGCCCCTGTTATAAAAATAAAGCCATTAGGGCGGCTAAGATGGCTGGATGCCCCGCAGGAGCAAAAGGAAGTTGAGATACCATTCAAGTCCAGGCGGCGAGCTGACGCTGCCGCCCCTGGTCCGAAAATAGAGACCTTTGGGCAGAGCTGCCAACTTCTTCGGAATTTACGGAGTTTACAAGCTCCGGGACTCCGGAGAACCTCCCTAAAATCCCAAAAAAGTGTCACAATTTTTTTAAAGCAACCAGTACCAAATTTCCAATTTAAATGTCTCGAAATTCACACCGGCTTCCGCATCTTACTTTCGCAGTTGGTTCAACTGCACTATAAACCAGATGAATTCGGTAATGAGTGCATTGTGAATCATCCGAGTTATACGTTCTGACAAATGATTCGTCCTGTGCGACCTCAGCGTGGCAATCGATTCGGAATCGTTTGCATTGGTCGCCTCTATCGCTTTAACATTTTCATTTTTTTCATAAGGAACGTATTATTACGGCTGACTAAACCACAAGTCTTTTGTTTTGAAACAAATCTTATCATTTCCAGGGTTGTTCTAAAGGAAGTAGATGTACACAGCAGTGGTAAGTCTTATCAATATGCCTACTCGGGGTAAGCGCAAAATGGATGGCAATTTGGATGGAACTTCTAATAAGAAATCCAGACACTCGCGGAGGTTTATTGGTTTGTCTTCGACGAAATATCCCATGTTGAAGACGTCTCCAAAAGGACCAACATTTGCACATTGCACAAGTGCGACTCCAGCGTGACACATAGTTGACGCACGTAGAAGGAAACAAACATAAAGATAAACTTATTTCCATTTTGCTGTACTCTTTCCAGTTTGCAAAAACAATTTTTCAATTAATGTAAAATATGATAATAAGAGTTTGATTTAAATTGTCCTACATTTTTTTTAACATTTGATATCGATTTTGAGTGAATCGCATTCACTCCGGAAAAACTCTGGAAATGGGATCGACGGAGGTTGGCAGTTCTGATTTCCTCCCCAAAAATGGCAATGAAGATGAAGAACATGGTCTTAGTACCGTATTTTCACGACTATATGGCGCACCGCATTTAAACGCGCAATGTCAGTAACGAGTGCTATTACTGTATATATCTCAGCATTTACCGCGCACCCGAAATAGAGTCGGGGGCTGTAAGCCGTAGTTGCGAGAGCTGTTGCGGCTCAATATTGATCCATATATAATATATTTATATATATAGTTCGCAGTCTAGCTCTGAATGCTCTGTTGACGCCAACATCTAGCGGCAGGAGTTCTTTTGTAAATATATATATATATATATATATATATATATATATATATATATATATATAACATTTTTACACTGTTGCTAATCAATGAGTATGCATACAGAAGAGTCTAATGGTGAAAAATTATGATTAAAAAGGTGCTAGATATAGTGTCAGGGGCAAAGTGCTGCTCCTATTGGTATGTTCGGGACACAGGTCTCTCACCAGCGGTTCCCGTATTTTACAGATTAGCGGAGACCCATATACACCCATCAAAAAGAGCCACATATGGCTCCCGAGCCATAGGTTCTTTACCCCTGTGATATACTCAAGCTATAAAAAGCTTTGATGTAAACCTTTTATTCCAAGATACGAAAATAATCCTATTTCCAACATTTTGAACGAAATGAAACATCACTCCAAAAGTAAATACATTTATATTTAGATACATTTTTTTTGGGTAGATCTGCTTTCCCATTGGCTAGCTTGGAAGCTCCGTCTCCCAAGAAACCAAGGTAAGTCTGCTGTAGGCAGATGTTAGCATGCGTGGTGCCAGCTCGAACCAAAAACAGAGCACTCTAGGCGGAGGCAAGAACCGTCCAGGCCACTGAAAAAATGTGAGCACAACGGTCCAACCAAAAGCCCCGTTTCTGGGCACTTTTTGAATCTTTTTTTAGGACCATAGCGAAGCAGCAGTGAGTTCCAAGGTCGTGTGCTTTCAACCTTCGCGCGTGACAGAGTTGTTTTTGAGTTTTTCTGAGTGTGCGTAACATAATTTTAAGTTGTTAATTTTAATGTTCGCGTGCGTGTTTACTCAGAAGCAGCTCAATTCCACCCCATTGGAAAATGTCCATTCATTTTAAATCTTAATAGATAATGTTCTTGTGTTTTTCTACATACGCACACACATACATACATACATATATACATACCATACTACTTTTCGCGCCTATACAAAAATACAAGTACAGTGGTACCTCGAGATACGAGCTTAATTCGTTCCGGTACTGAGCTCATATGTCGATTTTCTCACAACTCAAACGAACGTTTCCCATTGAAATGAACTAAAAACAAATGAATTCGTTCCAACCCTCTGAAAAAAACACCAAAAACAGGATATTGGATTGGAATTTTTTTTTATCTGTTCTAATTCGCCATCTATTAACAAAGTATCACATAACAAGTGGTTAATATTACTAAAATGTGTTTAATTGTACTAAAATTATACGGATTTCGAAGGGGGGAGAGAGAGACGGACAGAGAGAAGGGGGGAGAGGGGGTGGGGGCTATTTGCACGGCAAGCACTCGTAACACAACATAAACAAATTTAAATGAACTTGGAGAACGATGCAGACACACTCAAGAATAAGTTTAATCGAACCTAACACTAAACTTAATTCTAATTTTGTTTGACATTTTGATACCTTTCTTCTCCCGGGTTTGCTCTTTTTGCCCCGCCTCCACACTGACTTTCAGTCAATATCGAGGGTTGTTTGAGTTTGCATTCTCCAAAATATTCCCAAAATGATGTACACAAATGTTCTCACAATAGGATATGGGACGAACACTTGCCAACGAGAAGTAGTATATACGGCATTCGCACTGACTCACGGGGAAAAAACACTGATGCAACGCACAAATGCAACGCTCCGCCCAGTGCTCTCAGAGACATTACACGAGGGAGTTGCGGGGAGAGAGACAGTGCCCATGATGTTCTTATGAGCAGCATCTCGCGTCCGGTGTCTGCTCGTATATCAAAATGTGTCTCGTATCTCAAGATAAATATTTGCCCGAAATTTTACTCGTATCTCAAATTGCTCGTATGTCGGGCCACTCGTATGTCGAGGTACCACTGTACAATTATCAAGAAGTGTATTTATTAAATATTACAGTTATAAGCATATGAAAAGGCTGTAATGTATTAATATCTAAATATAATCTATATATAAAATATAATAATATATAATCTAGATATATACAACATTGTAAATACTTAAAATACTGTACTCAGTGAAAGTAGTTCCTCTCCGCTTGATATAAAATAAAAAAAACGGATTAATGGGAGTTTTAGTCCAAGACCTCCTGCACAGTCCAGTAGGAGTAGGACCTTGAAGGGCAGCCCCCCTTTTAGGGAGGTACAGCTTCGCATTAGGGATATAACAGTTTAAGAACCAGTCCTTTGTTAGGGCTTTTGTGATTCAGGCTTTCCTGTTGCTCACCCAGTAGGGTACTCGGACGTTTCGCCGAAAGACGTTTGATCGACGGACGTTTGGGCGACGGACAGTTCGCCAAACGGACGTTTGGTCGACCGGGCGTTTGGTCGACCGGGCGTTTGGTCGACCGGGCGTTTGGTCGACCGGGCGTTTGGTCGACCGGGCGTTTGGTCGACCGGGCGTTTGGTCGACCGGGCGTTTGGTCGACCGGGCGTTTGGTCGACCGGGCGTTTGGTCGACCGGGCGTTTGGTCGACCGGGCGTTTGGTCGACCGGGCGTTTGGTCGACCGGGCGTTTGGTCGACCGGGCGTTTGGTCGACCGGGCGTTTGGTCGACCGGGCGCTTGGTCGACCGGGCGCTTGGTCGACCGGGCGCTTGGTCGACCGGGCGCTTGGTCGACCGGGCGCTTGGTCGACCGGGCGCTTGGTCGACCGGGCGCTTGGTCGACCGGGCGTTTGGTCGACCGGGCGTCTGGTCGACCGGGCGTCTGGTCGACCGGGCGTTTGGTCGACCGGGCGTTTGGTCGACCGGGCGTCTGGTCGACCGGGCGTCTGGTCGACCGGGCGTCTGGTCGACCGGGCGTCTGGTCGACCGGACGTTTGGTCGACCGGACGTTTGGTCGAACGGACGTTTGGTCGACCGGACGTTTGGTCGACCGGACGTTTCGTCGTAGCGGGATTCGCGTGCTCGCCCGCCCCCGGATCGTGTGTGTACATGTTTTTCAATTTCGGCCCACGGGGCATAGACAGTACAGAACATGAAGGAACGAGCCTCCAATACTGAAGAGATTACGAGTAGTATAATTCAGAATTGCACATCTAATTTTCCCTTAGTGTCAAGTGGATCTCTTCCCCAAAATGAAAGTCTTGGCAGAATGATTAGAAGGCAGAGGGCATTCACAAATGGCAACGAAATAACAGACGAACTAAGGGTTTCGTTAAGAGGGGAGAGATGTTTTAGTCGAAGAGGTAGATTTCGTTTTAATGGCAACTGACACCAATCTCGATTTATTGGCAAAAAGTATGCACTGGTTTTGTGACGGTACGTTCGATAGTGCACCTGCCAACCATCAACTATATACCATCCATGCTCTCTTTGGAGAAAATCATACTGTTCCACTGGTATACCGCATCACAAAATCTAAAACTCAAAGAACATATGATTCGGTCAATGCCTTTGGAGAAAAATTCAGGCATGTGGCCTACAAAATTGGTATAGTGACCCAATGAATACTTTCGTAATAAAAAAACTTTCAGCACTGGCATTCGTCCCAAAGGAGGATCTGGCTAGGTCAGGGGTCTCGAACTCAATTTACCTAGGGGCCGCTAGAGGCCGAGTCTGGGTGAGACTGGGCCGCATCAGGATTTCCACAAGAAAAGCACTGATAAAACATTCCAACGTTATCAAATATCTTTATTTTTTAACAAAAAATAATGAATTAAATAAATTAACTTAAAGATGAATAAAAAATAAATCAATCAGTAATACAAAACCAAATAATACTAATGAGCATACAGTAGATATACACTGGCTGGCCAAGTAGAGAAAATGAATTATTTTTATTCCGTTTCAAATGTCTGTATTAACAGCTCTTTAACCTTTAACTTTCTGAACTTGAATGGAACATTGAACATGAAATATTCTGAACAGGGCTTCTCTTGCCTACTCCTTGCTGCTAGAGACCTGGCAGCGCTTCTTCTCACATAGTCACATTTGGCTTGAGGGAGGAAGCAGTGGAGACCCTCAGTAGAGCTTGAAGATGCTCATCAGTAAGTCTGGACCTGTACTTGGACTTATTGAAGTTCAAGGTGGAGAAGAGCTTCTCACACAAGTATGTGCTCCCAAAAAGGCACATGGTCCGCTTGAACCTTCGGGAAAGTTCAGGGAAGCTGGGGGTCAACTCTCTCAAAAATTGCCCAAGCTTGTCTGCTTCTCCACTCACCTCCCTGAACTTGGCTTTGAGTGCAGAGTTGCACTGCAGGTCAATGAGCTCCATTTGAAGCTCAGGAGGGGCATCTTTCACATCAAAGGAGAAGGGGTCCGCAAAAAATTGAAATGTGGCTTTGTGTGTCTTGAAGTCTGCAAATCTGTGATCAAATTCCTCCTGTAGCTTCGAAATGGCCTCAACATACTTCTCACCACTGAATGTTGTGCCTGCATCCACGAGAGCTTGCATGCTGGGAAATGGCAAAGGTTTGTCTGAGAGAGCTGGGCTTTCCATAACACAAGTTTAGTGCAGAATGCTCTCACGTTGTCATAGGCAGCACTGACAAGTTGCCCCTGGCCTTGTAGCTTCTTGTTCAGTACATTAAGCTCATGTGTGATATCAACAAGAAAAGCCAAGTCCATGAGCCATTTGGGATCACTTAGCACAGGATCAATCAACTCACAAACGGCGTAGCTAGCTTTGACTGCTGCATTACTGTCTTTGGTAGCCTTCTTGAAGAAATCCTGTTGCCTCAGAAGACGTGTTTTAAGACTGGCAACCTGGTTGGCTCTCTCATCTCCCTGGTATTTTTCGTACTCCTCAGCATGTCTCGTAGTACAATTACGTTTCAAATTGTATTCCTTGTGCACCGCAACTTTTTCAGTGTAAATGAGACACGTCGGGGTGCCCCTGTGTTCAACAAAGAAATATTGCACTCCCCACTTTTCTTGAAACTGTCTGTGCTCATCACCGACCTTTCTCTTCACGGCAGCCTTTGAAAGAGACATCTCTGGGGCTCTGTAATATGTTTTTCCACTTGGAATGAGTCTCGGGTTGATCTTTCACATTCAGTCGCGCGGGTTTGTGGCGCATGTGCACTTTCGCTCTCCGTTTCAATCGCGGACCCCTACAGACACTGACACAGGCTGGATCACGGATCATAGCGCCTCATTCAGTTCTATGCTGAGAGCAGCGGAGGAGTGTGCGCGCCGAGCGGAGTGATCGGCCTCACGGCTTCTCCTCCGCCCAGCTGATTGGAGGAATGAATGAGTGAGTGAGCGAGGCACTGGACAGCTCCGAACCAAAGTTCCCTCTAATTTTTTGTTGGTCTGAGCAGAAAGACAACCTCCCTGAGCGCACTGAGTACCAGTGTGAGCGACATCATCGGTACTCGGATGATTCGCCTAAAGACGTTTCGCCGACGGACGTTTGACAGACAGAAGGTCGCCGAATGGACGTTCCACCGAATGTTCATTCGGCCGAACGGAGGTTTCGCCGAAACGGGATTCGAACGCTCGCCCCGCCGGATCGTGTGTGTACAAGTTTTTCAACCTCGGCCCGCGGGCCATATACGGCTCGTTAGGATTTTTAATCCGGCCCGCCGCCGGTGTTGTCCAAATTATAGTAAAAATCAATGTTCGTCTACCATCAATGGCAGCCCGGGAATAAGCACTCTTGGGCGGGCATGGCAGTCCGGGAATAAGCACTCTTGGGCAGGCAGATGTAGCAGAACCGAGCCGTAAAATGACAGCAATCGGGTCAAATCCATCCTAAAACAGCATTTAATGATTAAATACAAATACTGGATGATATCGCGATGGAGGCAAAAAAACGTCTATAGACGTCCATTCGCCAAACGGCTCAAAATGCTCTCAAATTCGGTCAAATCCAGCTGAAAACAGCGTTTAATGATTAAATACAAATACTAGTATTTGTATTTAATCATTAAACTAACAAATACTAGTACGACCTGTCCGTCTGTCAAACGTCCGTCGGCGAAACGTCTTTAGGCGAATCATCCGGTCACGACATCATCATTGCTCGCTATGGCATACCAGTATCACACCTGCCACAAGCAGGTGCATGTCAATGTTCCCTCTAATTTTTCATGTAAAACATGCTGTAAAACACGAAAAACATGAGTGGACAGAGCTACTGCCACTGGCTGCCACTTAAACGGCGGCATCATGGGGAAAGGGGTAAAAAAAAAAATAAAAAAAAATTTAAAAAAAAAAAAAAAAATCGATTTTTATTTTTTACTGCGCGCCATATGATTGCTACTGCGCAGAGAAGACGAGAGTAGTGCGCAATTGCGCACGCGCGCAGCTTAGAGGGAACATTGCTCCGAACACAAGTGTCATTCATATCAATTTTGCGGGCCGCACGAACATTAATCTTTCATATTAAGACGGGGGCCGCAGTTGGCCCGCGGGCCGCAAGTTTGAGACCCCTGTAGCGGCTAGGTGCTGTTTTAAGGGGAAGGCGACGCTGTCCAGGTTTTGCTATCCCCTTATGGAATGTTAGAGAAAAGACCTTGCTGTGAATACCACACACTAATAATTCTGTTGAAGGTTGGCACCTCGCATTTCAACGTAGAATGTCAGTCGTCCATCCAAATTTATCTCGTCTTATAAACAAACTCAAATTAGAGCAAAATGATTGGGAAATACGAACACAACAGGCTTTGGCGGTATTATGCCCAGAGAGACCAAAAAGTCATACGCAGCTGTTAATGAACGGTTGAAAAAGCTCACGGATGACTATGAAAACCCGGATCGATTTGCAAACAAAGTACAGTACCTACAAGCCATTGCGCATGATTTGTAAGTTTTACTGTTTTAATAAAAACTCCCATCTGCGAATTCCCTTTGTACATAATTTGTAAGTTTGTATTGTATTTGTAATTTTTGTACATAATTTGTAAGTTTGTATTGTATTTGTAATTTTTGTACATAATTTGTAAGTTTGTATTGTATTTGTAATTTTTGTACATAATTTGTAAGTTTTTTACTGCTTTAATAAAAACACCAACTGTGAATTTGCTTTGTCTTTTTTCAAATAATTTTTTTAATAAAATAATTTTACTTATTGCCTTTTATTTTAATGTGAAAGTTCCGGGCTAAAAGTATACTAAGACTTTTATTTAGCCGCAGTCCGGCTGCCATTGATGGTAGACTAATAACAGAAATAGCAGCTGCACCTCAGTCAACATGAATCGGATGTCTACCGCAGTCAATGGCAGCTTATTGATAATGTGTTTAATTTGGGACAATAATAGTATAAAAGAGGCAAGTTTGTCTATCCCAGGGGTAGGCAAACTTTTTGAATGGCAGTTTATTGATAATGTGTTTAATTTGGGACAATAATAGTATACATTTATTTACAAATTTACTTTCAACATTAAGTACATATTAATATTCAACGAAAGAGAGCAGTCTTTAAATTGAGAGCGATGAGCAGTACTGCAAGGCAAAGGGAAATAAATGAGGTCATTGATTTTTACTATAATTTGGACAACGCCGCGGCGGGACGGATTAAAAAGCCTAACGGGCCGTATATGGCTCGCGGGCCGAGATTGAAAAACATGTACACACACGATCCGGGGGCGGGGCGAGCGCGCGAATCCCGCGACGACGCAACGTCCGGTCGGCCAAACGTCCGGTCGAACAAACGTCCGTTCGGCGAACTGTCCGTCGCCCAAACGTCCGTCGACCAAACGTCTTTCGGCGAAACGTCCGGTCACGACCCAGTAGACAGGCAGCAAGGCTTTGTTCTTGTTGTTTGAAGTATGAGGACGGTCAAAATTGTAGATTAAGGCTGGCTTTACCATGAAGCCAGCAGCATTCCCACACATAATGAGCGTCACGCGATCCTTGTTACCTTGAACCCTGCCATGTTAAAAAAAATGGTAAGATAACTTAAGATAACCATTCTCTTCAATTATGTTAGGTAACTCTTCCTTGACGTACCGTTTTGCTGTATTTTGGTCTCCTGGGGAGGCCTCCCCATACCGTGAAACACTTTGTAGACTGTACCTCTTCTTAAACTTTTCAAACCAGCCTTTGTTTGCAATAAAACCAGCAAGCTGATGTTCATCTTCATCGTCTTCATCAGGAGCTAGGCTTTGGTTCTAATCATGTTGGAACCCAGAGGTATCTTCTCCCGATAGGGCATTTGCCATTTTAACGATTTTATTTTATTCCTAGTGGTTACCACTCGCTTGGAAAAAGACATCGCTGATGTCTTCTGAATGTTCGCTTCTTTATGTAACGCACTGTAGATTCATTTATGCCGTAATGGCGTGCTACATGAGCATTCTTATTCTGCATCTTCAGCAAATCTAGCAACTTCACTTTGTCCGTCAATGTCATCATTTTTCGTTTTGTCTTGGGCTCAACGGATGCCTTAGATTACGCAGGACGCTTAGGAGGCATTTTCAACGGCAGCGATCCAAAATCCAGACAATGCTAGCAAAAAGCTTGGTGTAGTCTTTCTGCACGCGATGTGAATGTAATCCAACAAAACAGGAAAAGGCAAGACGACGTCCTTCTTGGCTGTTTCTATTATTCGGCGCATCATTCTTTGATGGTGAAATACACTTCTTCTGCGCTGAGTGCCACCCATCTCAGCGCTGAAGAAGACTTCTGCCATTTTTCATCTCCTGTCTTCCGCTTGCAAGTTTCAGCGTCAATTTTGAACAAAAAAACGGGATGTACTGAAGCCGCCAGATGGTGAAGAATCACACTATGTTAATTCAATGTAAAGTACATATTTCTTCATGAAAAATCAAACTTACGAAACATTAATAATTTCGTAAGTAGAGGTAACACTATTTCTGTCAGCAGATATGTTTTTTTATTAGTATAAAAATATTTTAATAAGCATAAGAAGATCACACTAAGTAGTTGGCGCGTTGGCCTCACAGTTCTGAGATCGAGGGTTTGATCCCAGGTCCAAAGGCTCTTCCTATGTAGAATTTGCATGGGTTTTCTCCAGGTACTTCGGTTTCCTCCCACATCCCAAACATGCGGGTAGGCAGGTTGAACACTGAATTGCCCCTAAATAGGAGTATGAGGGTGAATGGGTGTCCGTCTCCTTGTGCCCTGCGATTGGCTGGCCACCAATTAAGGGTGTCCCCTGACTGGTGCCCATAGTTGGCTGGGATAGGCTCCAGCACCCACCGTGTCACTTGTGAGAATAAGCGGTATAGAAAATTAATGAAGGAAATAAAAAGAAGATTGCATGTCCATAAAAAACATCACTTTATTAAAGAAAGACGAATTTCGACTGGCCAACATGCATCCTCCACCAAGTTTGACAACCAAGGCTCCGAGTAAAGCTGGGTGCTGTTATGTATTCAAATGTATACATTCACAAGCCTGTATCTCTTTTGGCTCTGCTCAAGCTGATCAAAGTGTCTTGTTTGTATTGTCAGTTGGATTGCGTCAGTAATCACAAGTATGTGGCCCTTGTGTTTGCTTTCAAAATAGTTGTTCCTTTGTTATCCAAGTTGCAATAGGCATCTCAAAGCTTAGCATGGGGCTGAACAGAAAACGAGCAGTTGTAGGAACGAGGTTGAAAGACAATGCTAATTAATAGTGCGTAGGAAAGACAGAGACAAAATGATTTTTGAAAATTATATTGTGACCTCTTTTCTTTCAGTATTAACTCTTGATTCTCTTTGCATTTAGTCATTTCCACGTGCCACCCATCAAATGTTTATCAAAAATCTGGCCCCTTTATCCCCATAAAGAGCAGGGATTTACTGTTTACACTGGAATTGTTGCAAAAAAGGATTGTATTGACGATCCTTTTTCTATTACTAGTGAATATAAACGACTACAGACCCACCAAACACTCATGTAATATCAATGTTGACTCACCAAGAAGGTATTTATAGAGATTATTGGCTCCCGTTCCTACAACAGCAATTTTACTAAACAGGGGAAAAGAGACTCTGTACACGCTGCGAACAAAGCTATCTATCTCCTTGTCACTGCCAGGTTCCTGCTGCCCAAACTGGTTGCAGGGGAATGCCAAGATATTAAAGTGATAAGGACCAAAATCCTGTTGCAGTTTCTGAAGACCTTTGTAGTGCTCCTCTGTGAAGCCGCATTCACTGGCCACATTCACAACCAGGGACACCTAAATGAATGAAAGAATCAGACTCAAATCAAAAAGAAAGAATAAGCTCTGTGTACAGGCATACTGTAAATCAGGGGTGCTCCTAATGTCGATTGTGATCTACCAGTTGATCACCAAGGTGCTATTGAAATATCACCTGAGTCTAAGATTTGATTTACTTCAGGCCTGAACAATGTCTCTTTTGTACCGCGACATTGCAATGTGCCCAGCAAAATACTCACATTTTTTAACACTCGTTTATTACAATTATCAGGCTCATCAGGAACTTCTTAGTGGTGCCGACAGCCTTGTCTAACATATATGAGATGTCACAGCAGCTCCTGATTCGTTTCCGCAGTGGACACCACCCCCTGCTCCGCCGTTGGCTCCACCTTGTGGGGAAATCCGACTCGGAACGCTGCCGCCTGTGCGACGAGGAAACAGAGTCGTCTGAACACCTATTGCTCCGCTGTCCGGCCTTAATGACCGAACGCTACCATCGCGGCCTGGGCAACTCCCTGGATGAACTAATCCGTGTTCCAGCGGCAGCTCTAGCGCTGCTGAGGGTAATCCTCAGGCGCCTGAGGTGAAAAAGAAGAAGAACAGCAGCTCCTTAAGTCGATCCTTTCATTTTGGACACAAAGATGCTTGCTGAAACTATGCTTCAATTTGGCGCGCTGTTATGCCTCCAAAATTAGTGCTGACTACCACCAACGAAAATTTGGATTGGATAAATTTATTCATCCTGTATTCGGGAAATTTTATTGTGACAGTAGCAAGAGGGTGAGAATGCAGATACAGGAAAGGCATAGTTACACATAGTTACAAGTTAGACAATACAGTAAGAAAGGGTCGCCCGGAAGGTTATTGATAAATACTATTTAAATCGTTGCTCAAATTCCCTAAATACAAACTGCGAATTACTATTTAGTCATACTTAATGCCCTATTAATTAATAGGCTAAAAAGCTCCACATTTCCCGGACTTTCTTTGTTTTTTTTGTTGGAGAACTTGTTAAGACCCTGACGGACGTACCTTCCTAAGGGGACAACTCATGTACATACAAACTCTTATACACTCACATGTCGGCTCAGTGAAACTGCTCAGGGCCATTGTTGGCTTTTATTGATGTGTAGACCGTGTTGTTTTACCTTGTTTTGTCGCCGGTCGCGGTCCGGGCGACCAAAAGACCACGACCAAAAGACCGGCGACCAATCGACCGCACACGGTCGCAAAGGCCGCAGAACAACAAAGCAAAGCAAAGTATATGGGATTATTAAGAATCAACAAATCAAATCATTAAGAAAGAAAAGCAGCAAAAACACAAAATGAGCAAGAGCGGACGGAGCTACTGCCACCGGCTGCCACTTGAGCGGCGCTATCTTGGTTGTGGTAGCAAAAATGGATACAGACTCTAGAAAAATATGTTGTAGAGTTGGATGAAACTGCAACCACACACAGGAAGTCTTCCACAAGATGGGGAACTTCTGCAGACTGTGACTGAGGTAGAGAATATGCAGAGTCACTCTTCCAAGCTTATCCGCACAGTTCCTCAGTAGTCTGGAGCTGAAGAATCAACAGTAGCAGAGTAGAACCCCTCAACTCCGTTTCCGGCCTGGTAAGCGTTGACAGCTCTTCCATCTTATCCCATGATGGAATGGTTGGTCTGAAGCGTCGCTTCTTCTCCTGGCACTTTTGTCCAGCTCCGAATTTCCAGCGGCATTGAGGTGTTGCTCCTTCTGCTGCGTATTGTAACAGCTAGTCCCATGTGTATGACAGCGTAGGCATGGCTGAATGGTTCCAAAAAAGAAGTAGCAGAAAGAAGCCAGGCTAACAGAACAAAGAAAGTTGTAAAAACATTAAAGTATAAAGTACAAAGTAAAGTAAAAAGGAATGTATTAAGAAATATTAAAATGTAATTTAAAAAAAAGATAGAAAGGCTGTAAAACACGAAAAACAAATAAGAGTGGATAGAGCTACTGCCACTGGCTGCCGCGGGACGGCGCCATCTTGCATCAACATATGTTGCAAGAATCCTAAATATATTAATAAATATAAAGGTAGACTAGATCATTTTGACAGTCATTTCTTTATTTTATACATAACAGCTTTGTTGGTGGGCTGGAAAACAAAAAACTGGATTGCGGGAGGTTGGCTCCTTGAAAAGAAGATCTTGGAGCAAAAAAAGTGTAAATAGCCCGGTATAAAGTATTAAGAGTTCTCTTTTAATACTAATGCTCAGGGACATTTTTTTTCCATTTTCCAGTTTCCATTTACTTTGATTTGCTTTGTACTTTTTGCTTTTGCTTTGTTGTTGTGCGACCTTTGCGACTGTACTGTCTAACTTATAACTATGCCTTTTTCTTGCTAGAGTCACAATGAAATTTCCCGAATACGGGATGAATAAAGTTATCCAATCCAACACAACAGCATGGGCAACATCAGGCTACAGTAAACCATTGATTCTATATGTGTCTAACCGGCATAGTATGCACACATCTGCAGTTGTAATATAGATTTGTAGCGGCCTTCGCAAACAACCCATGTTGTCAAGGTTTGACTGCTGTCCATTACGCCTACCAGAACAGTTTTGTGATAAGGAAAGCATGTTTGCAGTATTTCCACGTCCCTCCTTAAAATGTTTAACATGAAAAACGGGGTCCCTTTCCCTTCTCAAAGAGCAGGGACACTATTGACTTATCCGGATGTTTTGATTAAAAGGTGTGTGACAGTAAATCCTGCAAAGACTATCCCCTTTGACTTTGAAGGAGAACCACACGAGTTTATGATGGAGGCAATGAAGTACACCAAGTTGAGACCAGATTAGGAATCCACTCCTGTATGCAAAGCAGATGTGACGTACTTTGTAGATGTTACAGGGATCATCTTGCGGTTGTTAAGCATGGAGACGACTTTTTGACAGTGAAAGCTGAGAGCACCATACAACCATGTTCCACGCAGTTGGTTGAATTGAAAGGATTGACTTAAGCTTGTAAGTTGCAGAAAGGGAAAACAACGAATCTGTATACCGATTCCACATATGCACATATGTTCATATTGAAGACTGGGACATCTTTTGATCGTATGTTTTGTTACAGATAGATCATTGCAGTAAAGCATGGGTGCCCCCAAACTGACCCCTCTCCACCCCCCGCTGAACACAGATCATTGCAGTGAAGCATGGGGCTTTATATTGCTTTCGTTTGGTGACACGCGCAAGCGGAGTGTTCCCTTTGGTGGATGCGTGCACAGCCACTGGTGACATGCACGAGCGGAGTGTTACGGACGAAGCTGGAGGATCACAGGAGAGGGCTGAGCCCTGGGGACCGTCGTGGACCAGTCAGCATCATACATTTAATCGGTTGATACATTATTCATGTTTGTATTATAAAAACTGGGCTACTTGTTTTGGATGTGTTCTTTTCGACCCAGAGCTCTATATTATATAAGCTCTGTATTAGATTTATATATTAGGAATAAATATTATGTGGAGTAACCCAGCGTATCCTGCTTGTCTCTTCCGGATTTGAGCAATCCCGATTTGTTAGGACGATAAGTCAGTCATAGTTTCATATAGATAAAAGCAGTTGGAGTCAGATACCAGGGCTTATCGTCTAACAATATATATGCACATACATTCCACATATGTGTCGTTTGTCTGGAGCAGTATGGAAACAGGGAGGGTATATAAAAAGTAATGGGACACCAATACACCACCAAAAACAAATTTTGGAGTTGATTTCAGCAATGATGCAACCAACGCCTTGCGATTATCAAGGACCAAGCACAAAAAAGGGAACGATGTCATTGTGCATGGAAATAACACGGCCGATGAAGCAGCAACGTTGGACTCTAAAAGTCCGGGGACAGTCCTGGCTCCATTGATGTCGAGAGAACCAGTTGCTACACCTGAAGATATTATGTTGATGCAACAAAATGCAGAGCTAAGTGAATGTAGCTTGTGGGAACAAAGAGTTGCCTCAAAAGATGGTAATGTTTTGTGGAGATCACATGAAGGGCTGATTGTTGCACCATTGTCGCTGCTGACAGTGCTCACATCAGAAGTGCACATTTTAGATCATTGTGCAAGGGGGGAAGTTTTAAGAAAGATAAAACAGCAAGAATATTGGTCACGATACTTTCAGGCATTGGTAGATGTTGGGACAAAGTGAAATTTGTGGACAAAAGAATGTACGAAAAGGCATACCTACACCAATTGGCCACATGAAGGTCCATGCCAACATCATGTTCTAGATTTTCTAGACATGATCAAATCAGTGCAAAGAAAAAGATAAATGTTGGTAGTGATCGACTGATTTAGCAGCCGAGTTGAAGCAACATAGTCAAATGATCAGAGCGCAGAGACCATTGTTAAATTCTTGTTAAGGGAATTAATTCCGTGACTTGGTATACCATCATAAATAATGTCAGACAATGATCCAGTGTTTGTGCAAAAAGGAATTCTGCAACAATTGCGAGTAAAACAAGGGTTAGGTTGTGTCTTCCATCCCCAATTAGAAGGTATGGTGGAAAAAGTGAATGGGATGCTTGAGGCTAAGCTTAATAAAATATGTGCTAGCACAAAGCTAGGATGTGCTGCCCCTGGCTCTAATGAGCTACTGCATGCAAACTAACCGAATTATGCACGCACATCGCATGAAATGCTTATGGGCCGACCCATGACTGCATCACATGAGAGGTCACAAGAGGCCCCCACTTGAGCAATTACAAAGTTAAATAAATGACTACTTAAAACAATTAACTGCCATAAACGGTGCAATGTATCTCCAGGAGAAGAGCAGGGCTCCAGCACCCTCGACGTGACAGACGGCTTGGTGGTGCCTGGCGATCAGGTGTACATCAAGTTGTACAGGCGAATATGGCATGAGCAGAGGGCCTCTACAAGGTGGTTCGGTCAACACCAACAGCTGTCCAGGTGGAAGGGAGTACAACGTGGTATCACCTGAACGACTGTACTAAAGTGCATCGGGACAAAATTAAGTTAAAGGAGGAGCCCAATGTTTACTAATCACCTGCTGGTAATGGTCTGCATGCTCTGGGCACCCTTAGATACCAGTGAACCAATCCAAGGGAAAAGTGAAGCCATTCAATGAATATGTTCAAACCATCAAGCACGCTGTTGGAAGACGGCTCATAACCGCTACGGTACTGCTAACAGCGTTAGCAAGATGATGTAGAGGTGGTTTAGAGGTGGCGGAACTTTGGGCTGCAAAAATTAAAACCTTGCAAGTAGGAAATCTGGAAGATGTGTGATCAGTTGGAGTCGCATTATTGGGACAAAATTTATGTGGGGTTGACTTTAAAATAAGGAAGTAATCTGTAGAGTGGGGACTAATCAGTGAAAGGATATCGATATTGAAAAAAACTAAAGTGGAGGGACCCATACCATGACTTTATCCTTATTGTGGAGAGGGGAAAAAGAGGCAAAACAACCAATTAAACAAGCATATTTACTAAATATGTATTATAATCAGACAGCAGTGGATAAAAAAATAGCAGTTGCCGGTGAAGCTGTTTAAGCGCCAAGCTAGGGCATCCCTGGTAGACACCGTCATAAACATTACTTGGACTGAAGCTACCCCCAGCAGCCCTGACCAAGCTTGCATGATAAGGTAACGACTGTTGAATCGAGAAATGTTCTGAACACATCTAAATCTGTGACTGTGACAAAAGTGGCACCTCACTATAGCACCAGTTGTGATGACATCAGGAGCAACATCAAAATCTGTAAAGTCAAATGACAAACTGACATACTCCAATGTATGATTATTATTGTGATAACTGCAATGACACCAATTACGAATCAGAGAGTAATTATCATACCTGTCAACTTATGCGTTTTCACACACAGACACACCGGCGTTTTGTCGTTGTTACCTTGCAGTTCGTCTTTCTATGGGCATATAAGCCATCGATTCAATTATCATTTTTTTTAACAGACAAATGCGGATTACACGCGAGTAACTACGGCAATGCATTTGCTTTGAAACGAAGAATACGCTTTGCTTAACTATTGAACTTGCTTTGCTACTCACTATTTCTATGGTAACCGCTAGTAGAGTTACTCGCTGTTGCCTCACGTCACTTGCGAAAGGTATGCTGGGATCAAGAGTTGCGGGAAGAAGCGACGCCGAGTACAGCCACATGTAGACATGTAGAAAAGAATGTGTAATGTGTGCGTCCGTAAAAGAACAACCACACACACACACACTGAGTGGGGTTCAAATTCAAAGAAAAGCTAAAATTAGAGGGGAGTTGGAGAAACAATTTTGTACGTTGAAAGGGAATTTACATTTTACGTGTCAAAAAGGGGGAGGAATGATATATGATCCTCTTGTATTTAGAGATGTGGCTGCATTGACTGAACAAATCCCTCCTCTGGCGAGGGAAGTCCATGGCTGATGAGGCTCTTGGCCTAGATGAGTAGACAGAGTTGTGCGCTTGGTGACATGAGACAGGCCATATCAGCTTCCTGTACTCAACATCAGGTACGAATGATAGAGGAGCAGCAACTACTAGACACCCACATGAAACTCCATTGACCCAGGTGTCAGACGCCTTGTTTAGGGCAATTAAAAATACCTTCCCAAGACCCCATGACTTGGCCCCAACCGTGTTCCCATACACCAATGGAGTGGGAGGTCCGGTGCACTATGAACAGTGTGTTAAAGACTGGATAGAAAGCACCGGCCGCCATCTATCCGGCATATTTGAAAGTGAAACCTTATTCCGAACAGCTATTGTCGAGGGTCTTCCGGAACCTGTGAAAAAGGAGTTAAAGAAGGACCCCGACTTGTTGACAGGTGACAAACCTAGATTTAAACATCACCTGACTCACCATTGTAAGATGTATGATGGCGAGAAGGTCAAAGAAAAAGCCGAATCACAAAATTTGACCTCTACTCTGTTAAAACTCCAACTTTCCAAATTACATAGTGAAGCCAAACTATCTAAACAGGAAAAGACAGGGCAATCGGCCCAGATGTTCCAGGGCTATGTTGGGTCCCGAGGTGTTGGTCAGTTCCATGGTGGATACGGTGGTCGCGGGCGTGGTTTCTCTAGTGGCCGGGGAAGAGGGTACTCGGGACAAGGCCAACAAGGCAACTGTTTTATGTGTGGCGGTATTGGACACTAGAGACGTGATTGTCCCAGTCAACAGCAGCAACAGCAACAACTGTTCCTGCGGCAACCCATAACACAGCAGTATGGCCCACCACAGCAACAGCGGCCTACGTGCGGAGGAGGACGAGGCACTGGCAGACCATGACGGCCCCAGCAGCCGGCTCAGTCACCGGGACAATATTACCAGGGCAGAGATGATTCTTACGGTCCATGGGATCCTCCACACTCTGAATAGAGGTGCCCGAGAGGCTCGGAAAGCAGTGGTACGGCAGACCCAATGCTTCACATGAAAGTCAACGGCTTCCATTCCTAAGTTCATTCACCCCGAACACCTGTGAATTTGATGGGAAGAGACTTGTTGATGTCTATTGGAGCTACCATCTTATGTGGGCCGGATGGCCTCACAGTGACTTTACCAAATGGTGCAAAGATTCCGTGTTCACAACCAGTATGGACATGTGGACAGCGGTTGATGTGTCCTTTGCAACAAGATTCAGAGGTAGCAACGATCTATTGGTCACGTCTTGAGCCTGAAACTCCGGCCACTGGGGGACTGTTGTCTGTTAATCACCTGTGGAAACCATTCATTGACTCACTCCGGCCTTACCATTCGCCCATGGATGATTGTACGTTGTTTATGACTTAGTCTATCGAGACCGTTTTAAGAAGGTTCTTGGAACACCCTGGCAGTTGAAATCCACCAAAATCTAAAATCAAAGACCAAAATCTTTGTGGGTCCGGAAGGTGTAGCGTCATATGTTGATTTGGATAAATTGCAAAAAGTGTGGTGCAAAATGTCGGACACAGCCGACCCACACATTTCTTTGGGTCCGTCTCTTGGTCATGAAGCTCGCCAACTCGGTCCAATGGTCAAGAAACTTCTTAAAGTCACAGACTGGCAGTCCACTGACACCCCAGGACTGACTTATTCCAAAATGTACGACTCTTATCAGATTGACCCACAGACTCCATTGTTAAACTCCTCCATTTTGGAAGAAACAATGGCAAGAAGCCCACTTTAAGGCCAGCACCCCTTCACAGATGCGGACACCCCTCACCCGACAAACTAAGCACACCCTGTGCAAACAAAAAGAGGGGGGTCGCCCATAGAGCTTACTGCTCTTTTTACACCAAACAAAGGGCAATGAAGACTACCACAAGAGAGAGAGATACAGAGAGATGTAGAGAGAGACAGAGAGAGTTGACAGTATTGTGATATATTCATGACAAATTATGGGTCCTTTATTAAACACTGAAATTTATATTAGGAAATGCCTAGTGAAAGGTTATTTCCCCTAAATTTTAATTCTGGTAACATTGAGCTACAGAAAATGGCATTCATCCAAATTATTAATGATATCAAACATGAAGAAAACAATGCAGAAATGGCATTTATACAAATTATTAGGTAAATTGTACCTGACAAGTTTAGATAAAAAAAATAATTTAGGATAGGCATGATAGGTACGAGACGTACGGTGTTTGTAAGGTTTTTTGGGGGTTTGTAAGGGGAATCAATAATCATTTATAAGGGCAGTTATCGGCAGAGGTTGACAGGTATGGGTTCTCTCAGTTGAAATGTTTGAGGAGACAGGTAAGATAAACTTTTTTGACGTGATCAGACGTAATGGAAAGCACTCCAATATTGATTGGAAAGATTATTGCTCAGGGAGCAATGCTGTAAGCCATAAGGAACTTTTTATATTGGTTTTATTGTCTCCATAGCGTTTCAATTGAAACTAAACCTTCTTACAGATAGTTAAAGTAAACAATTAGGAAGAAAATAGATAATGTAACTAGATTTTAATGTTATGCCTGACTATTGAAAAATATTGATTAAGAAAGTTTTATAGGAGATGATTGGCAAACTCCAAAGATAATGGAATGTTACATTTGATAAAAAGACTACTAGTTTGGGATATTTTGAATTTCAAACAACTGAGTTTAATATGCAACGCGATACACATTATTGAATGAATTGTGACTTGATTAGTATGCATGTTATAAGTAATGAGTTTTAATTTCTCTAAAGGACACAGTTATGCTAAAATTATTAACCCTGACAAACAAGGGGTGGTTACATTTTAGTAGGTTCAATTCTATTCAGAATTATAAATGTGTACATTTGTTTCTGGATATTAATTGACGTGAATGTAACTATTGCAGAGAACGGGAAAACTGTTCCTGAGGAGAAAGCAGCCTAGTTTGCTTTTTGTATTTTCCTATTTTTAGTATGATTAGTTAATTTGTGTAATTACAGGAAAGAGAAATTGGCAAAAATAATGTACGGCACCAAAATGTCTTGGCTTCAAGCCCTCCCATTGGCTTTACTCTCTATTCGTCAAACCATCAACAAAACCACAAATTTTGCCCCATTTGAATTACTTACGGGCCGGCTGATGCGAGGTACCAGTTCCTCACTCACCCCATATGAAGAGGTTCCATTACCCGATCTCTCACATGCAGCATATTGGTCTCAACTGCATTCTCTTGTATCTAGTATATCTTCACAGGTACAGGAGGCTGCTACAGCTGCACATGATCACCCACAAGATCCTCTAAAGGCGCCTTAGATTCTCCCGGGGACAGGTCACATTCATTTAAACATGACACATAGTTCCTGGTCTGCACTGGGCTTATCCCAGTCCAAGAGAGGGAAGTGGGGTACAGGATGTTTTGGCTTATTGATTATTGTTTTAATTTATCTCTTGTTATTTTTGAAGGAGCGCTCCACACGTGTATGTCATACTCCTGTTGGGCGATCTCCAATCAGACGGATGTGGCTCCAATGACACCGCAATCTCCAACAAATGAGACACCACTAGCTTCCTAACCCTGTGTGCGTGGTTCTCAGATACCGATTCATGCTAGCCAGTGGGGATGTGTAAAAAACCCAGTACTACTCAGGGGAAAACTGGCAAGGTGACTCCGTCAATCGTATCCCCTAAATCGAGTGAAGTGGACGATTGGTTTAGAATGACTACAGGTATTAAAGCAGTATCTAACAATTGGCTGTTAATGGTAGAGCAAGCTGCCAGCGAAACCCAAGATGATTGTCTCGTGTGTATGGGTGCTCGACCCGTACTCCGCATTGTTTCGGCCCCAGTCGACAATGAATGTATTGTGGACCTCCTAAAAAACACCAATCCGACATTTAATTGTTCTAATTACGATTCGATATTCCCACTTGACCAAGAGGATAAAGAAAAAACAATTTTTGACAAATCAGTGGCCCGCCAAAATTTTACCTGTCTCAAATTGAACTTGACTGGAAAATCATTGGGAAGCATTCCGTCTGACTGGTGTGTAGTAAATTTGTCTTTTTCAGTACCACACCCCTTATCCCGAGCTAACTTCAGGTTATGGTGTGGAAGCAATAAGTTGTATAATAGATTACCCACAAATGTTTCTGGTGTGTGTTCTTCGGTGTCTTTGTTGCTTCCGGTTTCTGTTTCCCCAGTGGATCTCACAACTGAAATACGATTACCTTCAAACCTGAAGAATGTCTTGCATCGCAATAAGAGAGCATCACCCACCTGGATGGGTAAGTCCGACCCCACCTATATTGACGCCATAGGCGTCCCACGTGGCGTTCCTGATGAGTATAAACTGGTTGATCAGGTTTCAGCAGGATTCGAAAGTATTCTAATTTGGGTCACCCCTAACAAAAATGTTGATCGCATTAAAATATCCAACGACTTGGCAATTACACTTGAGTCGTTTGAGGCGGTACATGAACAGTTAGCGGCAACATCTCATGCCTTTCCAAGATCGTATGGCATTAGACATGTTATTGGCTGAGAAGGATGGTGTGTGATATCTTTGGTGATGCCTGTTGCACTTTCATCCCTAATAACACTGCTCCAAATGGACGTGTCACCAAAGCCTTAGAAGGCCTCTGAACCCTGACTAATAAGATGGCAGACCATTCAGGTGTGGGCGCCTCAATCTGGGACCACTGGATGAATCATTTCGGTGACTGGAAAGGTTTGG
Organism: Stigmatopora argus; assembly: GCF_051989625.1. Classification (NCBI taxonomy): domain Eukaryota; kingdom Metazoa; phylum Chordata; class Actinopteri; order Syngnathiformes; family Syngnathidae; genus Stigmatopora; species Stigmatopora argus. The sequence continues at coordinate 3,804,191 of NC_135410.1, forward strand.
TGGGCAGCGTCCTCATCTGTTGCTGTGTTCACTGCTTTACTTATTCTTTGTGGCTGTTGCATCATCCCCTTAGCTCGTACTCTGGTTGTTCGTTTGATCAATAGGGCAGTCGGACTACTCCCTAAAGGTCAGTATGCTCAGTTGCCCCAAACTGACCCCTCTGCACCCCCGCTGAGCTGTGTTCAAGGATACACTAATGTAGTGCTTTTTCGTTTCTCTTCTTACTAACCTGTGTGTTGTTTGTCGGTGTGGACTCTTTGGGAGACCAAGAGAGGGAATGAAGACTATGACATATTTTAACCATATAATCTAATGAAGACTATGACATATTTTACTCATATTTTATTACAACTGCTTCATTTTTAAATATTACTACTGTAAGATTAAACAATTGTTTTTAGCTTAATGACCACGCGAACGGAAGGTCCCGCTATAATAATGCTTGTACAATGAACAAAGGCTCTGTCTGAGATTCTTTTGAGGTTGATTACAGACAGCTTCCATACAATGCCAAGCTGATAAGGAGTGGAGCTCCAATGCCAGCGGAGTTACGGAGGCGAGTGGACGGACAGTGGAAAATCCCAAGAAAGATGGCACCTTTCAAGACAGTCATGGACCAGTCACCCTCTTATTGTTAATCAGCTAATGAATATTCATATTTGTATTATTATAACTGGGCAAACTCGGGTTTGGGTGTTGTCTTTCTCATCCTCCACTGTGCACAGACGCTCAGCTGGTTTATGTTTGGGAGGGGGACCCGAAGCTCTGTATAGATCAATTTGTCAAGAATAAATCATATGTGGATTAAGCCGCTCAACCCTGGTCTTTCCTCCGATGCTGAATACGCAACAATTGTTAGACGGGATAAAACAGATTAAGGAATTGGAGTCAGATGCTAAAACTTTACGTCTAACACCAGCTACTATTTGCGAATGGATTGTGGCCTGGCGATCGACATCAACACAGCTTTACGAAGCATGGAAGACAGCATTGGAATAGTTACGCTAGCTACCAGCTAGCTACTATTTGCAAATGTATTGTGGCCTGGCGATCGACATCAACACAGCTTTACGAAGCATGGAAGACAGCGTTGGAATAGTTACGCTAGCTACTATTTGCGAATGGATTGTGGCCGCCTGGACGAACGTATAAAACTCAGCGTTTTCGATGACTCATTTGGACAATTGTTCAATTCGGACACAGGAAATGAGGACTTTGATGGATTTGTGGGTGATGATGACGTGAGTGCATTGTAAAATTGCTAAATAAAGTACAACCGAACTCAGTTTTGCCGTTGCCTTTTTAAAAACGTGTTTTTAGTGTGTGGGTGTAGCATGTATGTTTAAGCTGGTGTATGTTTTGCCATGCCTGGCTGCGTCTATAAAAACGGTGCGTCCTTTGTGTGTGTAAAATACAGAAATAGCACTCGTTACTCACACTGCGGCTAAAAATATGATGCCCCGTATAGTCGTGAAAGTACGGTAGAGAGGCCTGTAATTGTCAACATAGGTAAACCTCAACCATGGGTACATGGTCGATTGGTCACCGGTCTTTTGGTCGCCCGGAAGGTTATTGATAATTACCATTTAAATCGTTGCTCAAATTCCCTAAATACAAACTGAGAATTACTATTTAGTCATACTTAATGCCCTATTAATTATTAGGCTTAAGAAAAGCTCCAAATGTCCTGGACGTTTATTGTTTTTTGTTGGAGAACTTGTTAAGACCCTGACTGACGTACCTTCCTAAGGGGACAACTCATGTACATACAAACTCATACACTCACACGTCGGCTCAGTGAAACTGCTCATGGCCATTGTTGGCTTTTATTGATGCGTAGACCGTGTTGTTTTACCTTGTTTTGTCTCCGGTCTTTTGGTCGCCGGTCTTTTGGTCGCCCGTTGTCGCGGTCGGGGCGACCAATCGACCGCACACGTCAACCATGAGACCGAATGTGAAAAAAAACAGAAAATCACATTGTTTGATTTTTAAAGAATTTATTTGAAAATCATGGTGGAAAATAAGTATTTGATCAATACCAAAAGTTCATCTCAATACTTTGTTATGTACCATTTGTTGGCAATAACGGAGGCCAAACGTTTTCTGTAACTCTTCACAAGCTTTTCACACACTGTTGCTGGTATTTTGGCCCATTCCTCCAAGCAGATCTGGTGTGCCGTGGGAAATTGCAAGTCATACAATGTAATATTCTGAGAGAAAAATTCATATGAATATAACGAGATTAAAATTGAATGATTACAAGTTTAATATCAAAATATGATGAAAGTTAACTTATAGAATATACTATTACAAGATTCAAATTGTGAAACAGTCATTTTGATGCTTATTTTTCTCTAACATGAACCGGAAGCTTTTTGGTTTCGAGGGCATCAACCTTTGCCGACGTAAAGTCTGTGAGCACATTTTTTAAAGTGATATTAGAAGTTTTAAGTAATATTTGGATAAAAGTCATAAAATTATCCGATTAAAAACATTACATTACTCAATTTTGCATCACTCGAACCGGAAGTTGTTCAAGGTCTGCAGACATAAACTTTTGGTGACATTAGGTCAGTGTGAAAAATTTGATATTCCAATAATTTTGGGGGTACAGACGCTCCCCTACTTACGAACATTCAACTTACGAACAACGGTACATACGAACATGTCTGCAAATTGCGTTTAAGTCCAAAAATGTTCGTAAGTCCAATTTTGTATTTCGCGTCTTTTTCGGAGTAGTACTTCTTTCCGCCGCTAATACCGACGCCTGGCGCTGTGAGAGCTCAGCTCCCCCAGCATCTACCTTCTTCTTCGTTGCAATGCGGAAGTGCGTGAATGTATCTCCAGTGTGCAAAGAACCTTTTTCATTTGTATCATTAAATATCTCATGCATCCAATTATGAATATGGTTGGTAAAAAGCTAAAGGCTTCTATTGAGGGAGTTGCAAGGAAGAGGCAAGCCATTTCATTTGAAACGAGTGGCAATAATAACGAAGCTTGATGAGTGAGAGTGGTGAGCGTTGCACATTCAGTACCATTTATAAACAGAAAGATCGAGCAGCAGGACCCAAATATTGAACGTTGCACAAAGTTTGCAAATCAATTGAATGATGCCATACAGTGCTACTGCATCATTTATGATGAAAAAAAGAAGAAAACTGTGCAATCGTCATTAGGTCGCTTCTTTTGGCCAGTTTCTAATACATAAATCTATCTCTCTCTCTACAGTACTGTACATATTCTCTCCATTTTATTAAATTTTTTTTTTTCAGTACAAACCAATGCGTGTTACTTATACAAGCCTTAAACATACAAATGCACTTATATAAACCTTCAATATACTTATATAGGCCTTAAACATAAATTATAATACAAAATATAGCACTAAATCAACTTACAAACAATCGCTCGGAACCAATTGCGTTCGTAAGTTGAGGAGTGTCTGTATATGTAATTCCTGCTGATAAAATTTTGATGAGAATGACTATTGTTATATATAATAATAATTATAATAATAATAATAAGACATAGGTTACATAGTTTTAAATTAAAAGATTTTGGGATGGTGGTGTCCCTTGAGATTTTCTCAATGCAAAAAGTGTGCCGCAGCTCAAAAAAGGTTGGGAAACTGCTCAAGAGGAGTGATGTTTTGGGGCTGTCTTTGGGCAAAACGAACTTTCAACTCCCTCCACAGATTTTCTATGGGGTTGAGATCTGGAGACTGGCTAGGCCACTCCAGGACCTTGAAATTCTTCTTACGAAACCACTCCTTTGTTGCCCTAGCTGTGTTTGGGATCATTGTCATTCTGAAAGACCGAGCCACGTCTCATCTTCGATGTCCTTGATAATGGAAGGAGATTTTCACTCAAAATCTCTCGATACATGGCCCCATTCATTCTTTCCTTTGCACAGATCAGTCGTCCTGGTCCTTTTGCAGAAAAACAGTCCCAAAGCATGATGTTTCCACCCCCATTCTTCACAGTGGGTATGGTGTTCTTCGGATGCAATTCAATATTATTTCTCCTCCAAACACGAGAACCTGTGTTTCTACCAAAAAGTTCTATTTTGGTTTCATCTGAACATAACACATTCTCCCAGTCCTCTTCTGGCAGTGCAGGATTTGAGTCCCTGGCAGCGGATTGTGGTACAGATAGTAGCCTTTGTTACTGTGGTCCCAGTTCTCTGTAGGTCATTCACTAGGTACCCTACGTGTGGTTCTGGGATTTTTGCTCACCGTTCTTGTTATCATTGACACCACGGGGTGAGATCTTGCATGGAGCCCCAGATCGAGGGAGATTATCAGTGGTCTTGTATGTCTTCCATTTTCTAATGATTGCTCCCACAGTTGATTTCTTTACACCAAGCATTTTACCTACTGCAGATACAGTCTTCCCAGCCTGGTGCAAGGTCTACAATTTTGTCTCTGGTGTCCGTGGACAGTTCTTTGGTCTTGGCCATAGTGGAGTTTGGAGTGTGAGAGACTGAGGTTGTCGACAGGTACCTTTTATACTGATGAGATAAAAAAAGATGCTATTAATACAGGTAACGAGTGGAGACCATGTTAGACCTTGTTAGAAGAGGTTAGACCTCTATGACAGCCAGAAATCTTGCTTGTTTGTAGGTGACCAAATACTTATTTTCCACTCTAATTTGGAAATAAATTCTTTAAGAAAAATCAAACAATCTCATTTTCTGGTTTTTTTTCCACATTCTGTCTCTCCTAGTTGAGGTTTACCCATGTTGACAATTACAGGCCTCTCTAATCTGTTCAAGTAGAACCTGCACAATTGGTGGTTGACTAAATACTTATTTGCCCCACTGTATGTACATCCACACACATGCACACATATCTACAGGCACATGTGCACATCCACACACTCACACATACCTACCCCCACACACGCGCTCATACACACTCCTATCCATAACAGCAAGATACCATGATTGCATAAATTGTCAAGTTTCGGATTAAATTACCAAACCGATCTCCTCTCTTCAATTCCTTGTTTCCTGACCGACACCCCCAAATGAACATAATCCATATTGAGCAAGCACCTTATACAGTCCAAGAAAAACCTCTCCAACATGTGTGGTCCTTCGAGCCGTATATCCTCTGTTTACTTGGGACAATATGGAGTTTGAAGCCAGTGGAGCAAGGCCTAAGAGGCAGACACGTCCACCAACTCGTCTATCTTGAAGACAATGAGGCAAGGCACAGGCAGTGAGACAGGTGAGAACTTGACCTAAATCAGCCATCTCAGGAAGAAGCATTTTAAGAGCATCCCTCACCGCTTCGCCTCACCTCACCAAGACAGATACAATTGGTGGAACGCAGAGTTCCAAGAGTCAGACTTGTACTCCAGAGAAGGTCAGAGTTACAGTTTAGAACGTCAGCTCGGTCACCCAAGGTATCCAGTGAGGAACTCCAGGGCCAAAGCTCAATAACTACCTCCAACTCACCCTGTATCGACAACCACTGCGATAAAAGAACTTCGGAGCAGCCTGATACAGCAGTCGAAGCTACCGATGCAAGTCAACTCCATTCAAGAAGAAATAGGTAAACTAGACCAAGCTATAACAAATCTCCAGCAAGCATCACACTACAGCATTATCAACAACCGGGAGACCACTTCCATCCCAGCTGAAGAGCAAGAGGAGTGGCCTGAACTCCGCCATGGCCTGAGCCAGTTAGCTCCTTCCACCGTAGAGCGAGTAGACCAGTTAAATGTAGAATTAAAGCAGTTAAAGGGCCAAGCCATGTCAGCAGGCAACAAAGAAGGACTTCTAGAAGACGTTACACCACCACTACACCAAAAACCTCATCAGTCTGAGAAGCAGTCCATTATCCAGCCTAAGTATCAACCTGCACCAGTTCTAGCTATGCTTTACTAAACTGCCTATACACCTGGGCAGTTAGTGAATCTACATCAGCCTGCCTACGCACAACAAATGCCGTCCGGATCAATGTTCTGTCTAATTTTTTGTTTGTCTGGGTAGAAAGACAACCTCCCTGAGCACACTGAGTACCAGTGTGAGCAACATCATCTTTGCTCGCTATGGGCACACACCGGTATCACACCTACCATACGCAGGTGCATGTCTACTACACATTAATGATTTAGTAATAATAAAATGTAATGATTAATATCTGTGAATGGGCGACCCGGCGGATGAGTGGTTCGCGCGTCGGCCTCACAGCTCTGGGGTCCTGGGTTCAAATCCAGGTCGGTCCACCTGTTTTGAATTTGCATATTCTCCCTGGGCCTGCGTGGGTTTTCTCTGAGTACTACGTTTTCCTACCACATCCCAAAAATATGCATTGTAGGCTGATTGGACACTCTAAAATTGCCCCTAGGTATGGGTCTGAGTGTGCATGGCTGTCCGTCTCCTTGTGCCCTGCGATCGGCTGGCCACCGATACAGGGTGTCCCCCGCCCCTGGCCCAAAGTCAGCAGGGATAGGCTCCAGCACCCCCCGCGAGTGATTAAGTGGATAAAGAGGTACAGAAAATGAATGAAAGAATATCTATGAACAAAACATCTTCATAAATGCCATTAGAATATGCACAAATCCAACTTAAATTTTACCTTATTTTACACATCTGTCCTTCTCATTCTCGTTCAAATGACTTTTCTGCTGAACGTATCACTTGAGATAGTCAAGTTTCCATTTATATGCAATATTTTCCATGATTTTGCTTTGATTTATTTAATAAGGGATAGCACATATTAATGAACATATTTATATTCATGTTAATGAACATATATATATGTAAGATTATAGCCGAGGGCTAGTTTCCATTTATAGTCCATTGTGTAGGTTGAAGACAAACGATCACACATACTAGACACACATGCACGCACGCACACAACCACACACACCAGATTTAGACAGTTCTCACCTGATTTTGCCGCTTGTTCTTCTATTTGCACAGTAAAGTAAAAAGGAATGTATTAAGAAATATTAAAATGTAATTAAAAAAAAGATAGAAGGGCTGTAAAACAAGAAAAACATAAGAGCGGACAGAGCTACTGCCACTGGCTGCCGCATGAACGGCGCCATCATGGAGGGGGGAAGTATGGACTTTATTTTGTGCGCGCCATATGATTGCTGCTGCGCGGAGAAGACGAGAGTAGTGCGCAATTGCGCAGCTTAGAGGGAACATTGGTCCGGATCCCCGTCCTATAGAGCCACCTATATTCCACGATGGTCAAGCCAGGTATCAGTCCAGCAGCAGCATCCCCCATGGGAGTATAGGCAGAGCCAGCAAAGATCAGTACCACCAAAGTTCAGCAGCATGGTTAGGATTGAACAGACCTACAGGGGCCCACACCCTACCATTCCCTTCTTTAGTCACCGCGGCCCATGTGAGTTTGCAAGCCTACAGATCGCGCTTGGAAACTGTTAGGGTTATTAGTCTTACAGTATCTATCTATTATATATTACACTAGCCGCCTCTACCTACTGAGGACACTACGGTCCTTTGGTGTGCGCAGGACACTGCTGGGGACCTTTTACGACACTGTGGTGGCATCTACAGTGTTTTATGCAGTGGTCTGTTGGGTATGCGGGAGCAGGGAGAGGGACAGGAACAGGCTGAATAAGCTGGTCAGGAGGGACAGCTCTGTTCTGGGCTGTCCTTTGGACTCTGTGGAGGAAGTGGGAGAGCGGAGGATGCTGACCAGGATGATGTCCATCATGGACAGAAACTCCCACCCCCTGCATGAGTCTGTGGAGTCCCTCCGGAGCTCTTTCACCAATAGACTGCGGCACCCTCATTGCAGGAAGGAGCGCTTAAGCAGAACCTTCCTCCCATCAGCTGTCAGGCTCTTTAGCAAAACAAATGGCTGAGTGTAAAGACCTACCTTATGTATACATATACATCTATGTGTCTGTATCTACAGTGGTACCTCGACCTACAATCAGCTCTACCTAGGACATGCTCGAGGTACGATGAAAATTTCGACCGAATAATTCGCCCTAGATACGATCAAAATTTAGAGATGCGACCAAGCCATGACATGAGTGGCTGTTTATCATTGTAGCGAACTGACTTGTTTTACCGCATCTCTTTCGTGTATAACAGATATCTACGAGCACTGAACGATTTATTCAGATGAATTTCTTCTACGCATCGACCAGGAAACGCACAACGCGCATGCGCGGGCAAAAAGAGGGCTTTCTGGGTAATGAAGTATACTCGTGCACACAACACCAATAGGCAATGGCACCCTTTCTTAGAATAAAACTTCATTACCCACAATCAATATGTGGGTAGGCTGTTATTCCTTCCTTAGCCTGATAGCTCCCACGATCGCTCATTCAAGACTACCCCTCGTTGGCAAGTGGTCGTGCGTTATCCTATTGTGAGGACTATAGCTCAGCCTTCAACACTATAATACTGGACATTCTGACTAACAAACTCTCCCACCTTGGACTTTCCTCTTCCATCTGCTGCTGGATAAAGAACTTCTTAACCAACCGACCATAAACTGTTAGACTTGGTCCCCACCTCTCTCCTCCATTACACTGAGCACTGGCTCCCCTCAAGGCTGTATACTAAGTCCTCTTCTGTACTCCCTGTACACATACGACTGTACACCAACCCACCAGTCTAACTACATCATCAAATTTGCCGATGACACCACTGTGGTCGGACTCATATCAGGAGGGGATGAGTCGGCCTACAGAGATGAGGTCAACAAACTGTCTTCGTGGTGCTCGGTGAACAATCTCACACTGAACACCACGAAAACTAAAGAAATAATCCTGGACTTTCGCAAACACAGCACAGATCTGCCCCCACTCCTCATAAATGGAGTATGTGTAGACAGGGTCCAATCCTTTAAATTCCTGGGGGTCCACGTCACGGATAAGCTCTCCTGGTCTACAAACACCACGGCAGTAGTGAAAATGGCCCAGAAACGACTCAATTTCCTCCGGGTAGTCAGAAGGAACAACTTGGACACTAAGCTTCTGGTAACCTTCTATAGAGCCACTGTGGAGAGCATCCTGGCATACTTTATTACAGTGTGGTACGCTGGAAGCACGGCAGCAGACAGAAAGGCCATGCAGAGAGTGATTAACACTGCCCAGAAGATCGTCGGCTGCTCTCTGCCCTCACTGGAAGACATTGCTACCCCTCGTTACCTCAGCAGAGCCAGGAAGATTATCAGGGACCCATACAACCCTGGTCACAACCTGTTCCAGCTGCTGCCCTCTGGCAGACGTTACAGGTCTCACAAAGTACGGACAAATAGGCTATAGACAGTTTTTCCCACATCCATCAGAACTCTAAACTTGCGGTAGCACGACACACAATCCCTTCTGCATGAAAAGACGTTGGGCGGTGATCTGCCTCCTACTGGCTGACTGAAGGTAAGTGAGGAGACAGTGAGTGGTAAGTGATCCACTCAGGGGATGATGTGATGTATCCATCACGGCAGAATGCCAACGATTCTGAAATTATCACTTATTTGGGCCTTTTGCCGGGAAAGCGCACGTTATGGAGAAGCCCTACCAATTTCGTCATACGCAGCTGGGTATAATGACAGTTAGGCTTTCGTCGAGTCAATGATGATGACAAAGCCTATGTCCGATTATTATTATCATTATTATTATTATTAGAAGTGTCTTTGCTCCCTGCGCAACCAGATGCATTTGGTTCCCTCTAAAAGCTGCAGCAGTAAGGCCTTTGGAAGAGTAGACTTAGTTTTGAATTGATTGTAAATAAATTAAGGATCCAAATACAATACTAAAATTATATTTGTTTTTCAATTATATTGGAGGAATAAATAAATAGATTGTATAAAATCAAGAAATATATAAACCATTAGTAAGATTAATAGAATATAATATACGTAAATGGAATAAAATTAATGATGAAATGAAATAGAGACGTGAACTGATAGATATAATATTAAAAACTAGACGCTTCACAGCCGTTCACAGGAATTGTGATAGAGCCACTGTGGAGAGCATCCTGGCATACTGCATCACTGTGCAAATTTGTAAATAAAGTTGCAGAAGTGTTTTTGCTCCCTGCGCAACTGGATGCATTTGGTCCCCGCTAAAAGCTGCAGCAGTAAGGCCTTTGGAAGAGTAGACTTAGTTTTGAATTGATTGTAGATAAATTAAGGATCCAAATACAATACTAAAAATATATTTGTTTTTCAATTATATTGGAGGAATAAAAAAAAGATTGTATCAAATCAAGAAATACATAAACCATTAGTAAGATTAATAGAATATAATATACGTAAATGGAATAAAAGAAATGCGGTCCAGGACCCCACGCTAGCAGACACACTCAGTAACCTGCTAAAAAAACAACTGTGGACGTGTTCAGTACCCCGCAAATGTGTAAATAAAAGCTTTCCTGGTCTACAAACACCACGGCAGTGGTGAAAAAGGCCCAGAAACGACTCCATTTCCTCCGGGTACTCAGGAGGAACAACTTGGACACTAAGCTTCTGGTAACCTTCTATAGAGCCACTGTGGAGAGCATCCTGGCATACTTTATTACAGTGTGGTACCCTGGAAGCACGGCAGCAGACAGAAAGGCAATGCAGAGAGTGATTAACACTGCCCAGAAGATCGTTGGCTGCTCTCTGCCCTCACTGGAAGACATTGCTAGCCCTCGTTACCTCAGCAGAGCCAGGAACATTGTCGGGGACCCATACCACCCTGGTCACAACCTGTTCCAGCTGCTGCCCTCTGGCAGACGCTACAGGTCTCACAAAGTACGGACAAATAGGCTTAAGACAGTTTTTCCCACATCCATCAGGACTCTAAACTTGCGGTAGCACGACACACAATCCCTTCTGCATGAAAAGACGTTGGGCGGTGATCTGCCTCCTACTGGCTGACTGAAGGTAAGTGAGGAGACAGTGATAAGTGGTAAGTGATCCGCTCAGGGGATGATGTGATGTATCCATCACGGCAGAATGCCAACGAGTCTGAAATTATCACTTATTTGGGCCTTTTGCCGGGAACGCGCACGTTATGGAGAAGCCCTACCAATTTCGTCATACGCAGCTGGGTATGATGACAATTAGGCTTTCGTCGAGTCAATGATGATGACAAAGCCTATGTCCGATTATTATTATTATTAGATGTGTTTTTGCTCCCTGCGCAACCGGATGCATTTGGTCCCCTCTAAAAGCTGCAACAGCAAGGCCTTTGGAAGAGTAGACTTAGTTTTGAAATTATTGTAAATAAATTAAGGATCCAAATACAATACTAAAATTATATTTGTTTTTCCAATTATATTGGAGGAATAAATAAATAGATTGTATACAATCAAGAAATACATAAACCATTAGTAAGATTAATATAATATACGTAAATGGAATAAAATAAATGATGAATCTAAATAGAGACGTGAACTGATAGATATAATATTAAAAACTAGACGCTTCACAGCCGTTCACAGGAATTGTCCGTGATGAGTTTATAGATATAATAACAGCACAGTCGTTAGCAGCATGAATGGACATATTTTCCTCCACCCCAGGTTACATACAAATAATTGGCTTTTAAATAGAATAAAGATTACAATATAAATTAAGACCGACAGCAGAAGCAATTAGTGATGTGATTTTTTTGAGAAAGCCTTAGAGAAATCAGTAGTTAGGAGGGGAAAAAAACAACTTACCGAACCCCTGTATTTTTCAAGTGACACTAACTTTCCTCTACTGTTCATAACTTTGAAAGTATACAAATCTTTCTGTTTGTTTTCGACCAGGCTAAATAAAGCTAACAGCGTAGTCATCGTAGAAAAAAACATCTTTGCCCTCGTAGCACCAGTGTCAACAGTTGACACAACTCGAAGAGGTTCCGCCTTGGATATAACATATACGAGTCTAGATTCCTGATGCACGCCATGAGCCAAAATGAACGTGCATCGTCACTTCTTAGCCATTTTATATCGGAGACTTTCGCCTCTTATCCGATCCGGGCCGCGGGAATGTTCTGCCTGACAGTCATCTTGCAGCTCATTCATACTGTATGTAATTAAATGCTTTCATTTTTTCGAGATGCCCGCCTCAAAACTAGATGTTTGTGAGTTGTGCCATCAAGTGTACATACCTGTCAACCTGGGCCAATTCCTCCCCGTATTAATGATTGGAATTCCCCGTATTAAGCAATAGAAAACCGTACAAATGCAACGCGGCACATATTTACTCACATAGGGTGCACGTAAAAGTGTTATGGTCGCGCCGCGTTGTCGTGACGCGACCGTGAATGTATTCGGACCCAAGCGCTATGACTCATAGCTGCTTAAATAACGAAACAGGAAATGATTTAATCATTTCCTGTTTCGTGTGAAAGGGGAATGCGTGTGCGCATATCATGCTTAAAGCATGACAATATTAGCAGTTGACGATGACGTTTTCGTCTGCTACCAGTGACCGAGACGATCCGGATTAGAGCCGAAATGCGTAAAACGAGATCCGTTTTACAAAAAACGTACTTAAAAAAAATCCCGTACAAAAGTTGTTATACGGCGTACACAATTTGAAATGATCAAAAAACGTATATAATACGGGAAAAACGTATAAGTTGACAGGTATGAGTGTAGGCACAACCACACTTCGCTCAATTTCCTATCCCCAATCAAATTTGTTCATTCGCCCCATGCCGTCAAAATAGTGCCTTCAATGACTGGTAAAGCCAGCTGACGATCGCGTTTTCGTGGTCATATGAGCGGACGCTCAAAGTAGTCCGCCCGCTTGTTCCAAGCAAGCGGCAATTCCATTCAAAACAGAAGAGTGGCGAAGCATTGGTGACTTCCGTGTGTTCCTATCGCTTCTAAACCCTCAAAATTACTGATAGGTTTATCCTTAGGTATTTCCAAATTCACAATAAAAGAGGCATCTGAAGTCACATCTTTGTTTAATTCAGAAGTCTAAACATTTTTAGAGTCTCATAACAATTTATCACAGTTCTCAAAACAATTGTAGGTCTGTCGAATCTTCCCAAGAGAGTTCTGATGTGAACCATCCTGAGAAGATGATGGTTCCTAAAATAATCCACAGTTCTTGTTGTGAGCCATCCTGAGAAGCCGATGTTTCCCTAAGCAAACCACCGTTCCCAAGAGCGCTTGTTCTGAAACCATCTTCCGAAGCCGAAACAGTCCACAGTTCCCAAGAGCGCTTGTTGTGAACCCTCTTCATGCCCAAGGCCATTCACAGTCCTCTTGATGCGAACCACAGTCATTACTTTTGCAAGAGATGTATTAAAATGCCCTTTGTATTAATGTCAATCACTCTTCGTTGCAAGCACATATAATATAATAATATTGATACACATCTATAATAATGATAAACCTAACAATTACTCTCAATAATTTAAGAAAAAAAATACATAAAAATATATATTTTTAAACAGCACCACATAGCTCATCTCATTTTCTGAACCGCTTTATCCTCAGCGTTGCAGGGGATGCTGGAGCCTATCCCAGCTGACTTCGGGCCAGAGGCGGGGGACCCCCTGAATCGGTGGCCCTGCACAATCTTGAAAACGTAGGAATTAATAAATTTTCAAACTACTGTGGTACCTCTACTTACAAAAAATTACATATTCAGGTTACGAAAATATTTTATGTGAAAACCATTTGTTCCAAGATACGCAAAACTGTTTAGGTTGAAAAACATCAAACAAAATAGAATATCCCCCAAAACGGTTAGGCGTTCTGTTATGTTTTGTTGGGGTTTTTCCCCTGTGTGACCTGTCCTTGTGATTGCCCACTGAGTTCACCTGTCGTTTCCCCACCCCTGGAGTCTCTCCTGCTCACTGCCTCTCATGCCACCCATGTGTTTTTAATTGTCTCATCAGCCCATGTCTGTCTATTCTGGTCTGATCCAGTGTTCATGCCTGTTTCTACCCTACACTATTCATTCCTGTACACATGTCCAACATTCATGTCTAGTACACACCCCCCCCCTCGTGTTTTCCATGTAAGCTTTGGTTCATTTGTATTAGTTGTTAATTTGTCACGTTCCCCAGTTTTTGTATTTAAGGATTTGTTGTTTTTGTGAAAAAGTCCAAGTTATTAAAGTTACATTAGTGATCCTCACTTCCCCTGTCCGCCTTTTTCCCTGCATTTGGATCCAACCACGATGTCCACTACCCCCATAACAAAAATGTAAACACACTTCGTTTGAAATTGCCCCCCTGGCCTTCTCCAGGTGGGACGTGGCCGGAACACTTCCCGAGGGAGGCGTCCAGGGGGCATCCTGATCAGAAATATGAACCATCGAAAAAAATCAACATATTTCGACATGAGAAGAAATTTGGCCGGCACAACATTTTAAACACATCAGACTGTTCTTTTTATTATGTAGCCTGTTCTTTGACTCCTATTAAGGCGACATTAATTTCCCCATCTGTGGTTCTGTTATTGAAAATATAAGTACAACATTGACCAGTATAAAAGGAACACCATATTCTTCAGAGTTATTCCATTTCGTCAAAAAGCAATGTCAATTTTGTACAGATAAATAATCAATAGTGTTAGTGGCAAGATCTAACAGTTTGAGACTTTTACAAGTGAAGGGAGATAGTATTTAAAGGCCAGTATGTATTAATAAAGTAAAAGGAAACTCCCCGGCCAAACCACTGATGCATACAGGGGAAGCCATACAACATTGAGATAAGAGAACACAAAAGGCCCCTGCTGTAAACCCCCACCCCAAAAGAGAAGGGAAGATTCTTCTTGATCTTATAATAAGAATGTTCATTCGTTCACTCGCTCACTGACTCGCTCAATGACTCGCTCACTGACTCGCTCACTGACTCGCTCACTGACACGCTCACTGACACGCTCACTGACACGCTCACTGACTCGCTGGCTCGCCACTCACCCACTCACCCACTCACCCACTCACCCTTTTACCCTTTCACTCTTTCACTCATTCAGGATGCTGGAGCCTATCACAGACCATCTGTATTTGAACCCAAGACCCCAGAGCTGTGAGGCCAACACAGTAACCGCTCAATCCGCCGGGCCGCTCAGAAGAATGTATCGTATTTCCTCGCATATAAACCGCTTTTGTCGGACAAAAAAAATACGACTGAATCAAGGGTACGGCTTATATGCGCATAAAAACACGACATGCACGAAACGGCCATCTTACCTAGGTCGGGAAGCGGGCTTCTTACCTAGGGCGCTGCCGTTCTAAACCTAGTTAAACGTGCTCTGACTGGCCAGACGCGAGTAGCCTTGATTTTCAAATAAAACAAAATTTCAGTTTGATTTTTTGTCATTTTTTTTCCTGTTAGAAAGTGACAACTATTGGAGTAATATGAACCATTGAAAGAATTGAGATATTTTGACATTAGAAGCAATATGGCTTCCACAACATATTAAACTTCTGGTAAAAAAAATGTCATTTCTGTAATTAGAAAGCATCAGATCTGATCAAGATACTTTTTTCTTTTTTCAAAATGAATAATTTGATATTCTGCATTTACAAAGACAGGCATATTAACTCCCTTATGATATTGACCCTAATAATGTGCTTTTGATTCATACAGTATCTCAGAAATACCAAGTGTGATGATTTTCCTTAATATTTTCCCTTCAAAGTAACACATTTGTACTCCCTATTAAAACCATGAATTCTTATACGTGCGAGCGGCTTATATGCAGGTAAATACGGTACATCTGGAAAAAGTGAAATCCTCCACACCCCGTGGACGACAGGTGTTAGTTACTGAACTGCTGACCAATCTGACAAAGACAACTTTTCGATTTGTTTTCAAATTGTATAATAATGTTTACAAGGCAGAGAGAGTCTGCCATTTACTTAGGCCTCTGCTAAGGCTAAGATAGTAATAGATTCCCCTCTGTGAAGTTCATAAATTGGCTTGGAAACCCTTATTTCATTATTTTTCAAGTCTAATCATTGTGATTAGGGAATGTTTACCTTGTCTGATTAAAATAATTACTGTCATTCTTCACCATTTCGCGGCTTCAACATTTAAAGCTTCATTACATCATGTTTTTTTATATTCAAGTGTCCAAATAAAAAATATTCACAAAAATGTGAAAATTCATGCTGAACCTCATAAGCGGAAGACGGGATGAAAAATGGTAGTATTAGGATGACTGCTTCTTCTTTGGTGCTGAATTGAGCACTCCGCGCTGAAGAAGCGATATTTCACCATAGAAAAAGAATGATGCGCAAAATGATGATGTTTGCCTTTTTCTGTTTTGTTCCAGATGAGTTTCGTATCGCGCAGATCACCTGTGGAGAAAGACTACGCTGAGCCTTTTTCAGCTGTGCCGTCCGAAACATGAAAGCAAAAAAGAAATTCCCAGTTGGGAGGTCGACCCGGCCGGCCCGCAAAGAAGTGGTACACAGGTCCATCGGGGGGTCGTCCCGTCCGGCCCGCAAAGTAGCGGCGAGCAGGTCCATTGGGGGGGTCGTCCCGGCCGGCCCGCAAAGATGCGGCGAGCAGGTCCATCGGGGGGTCGTCCCGGCTGGCCAGCAAAGAAGCGGCGAGTAGGCCATTCAGGTTGTCGTCCAGTAAGGTCCGCTAGGCAGTAGTGGTGCATCTTGCCCTGGACAGTCAATGTAGAGGTTAGCACGAGGTGGGGGAGCGACTCACCTAACCCTGAGGCGATATTGCTGGAAGCATCGTTGCCTACGCCCTCAGCTTCCAGGTCTTTGCCGTCATCGCCGGCCTCCGTTTTTTGCCGTCGTCGTCGGCCTCCAGGTCTCTGCTGTCGTCGTCGGCCTCCAAGTATACGCCGTAGGGGTCTCCGCCCTCGGGCTCCAAGTATACGCCGTCGGGGTCTCCGCCTTCGGGCTCCAAGTATACGCAGTCGTCCACGGCCTCCGCCCTCGGCCTCCAGTATACGCTGTCGTCCGCGGCCTCCGCCCTCGGCCTCCAAGTATACGCCGTCGTCCGCGGCCTCCGCCCTCGGCCTCCAAGTATACGCCGTCGTACTCGGCCTCCAAGTATACGCCGTCGTACTCGGCCTCCAAGTATACGCCGTCGTCCGCGGCCTCCGCCCTCGGCCTCCAAGTATACGCCATCGTCCTGTGCCTCCAAGTATACGCCGTCGTCCGCGGCCTCCGCCCTCGGCCTCCAAATATACACCGTCGTCCTCTGCCTCCAAGTATACGCCGTCGTCCGCGTCCTCCGCCCTCGGCCTCCAAGTATACGCCGTCGTCCGCGGCCTCCGCCCACGGCCTCCAAGTATATGCCGTCGTCCGCGGCCTCCGCCCTCGGCCTCCAAGTATATGCCGTCGTCCGCGGCCTCCGCCCTTGGCCTCCAAGTATACGCCGTCATCCGTGGCCTCCGCCCTCGGCCTCCAAGTATACGCCGTCGGCCGCGGCCTCCGTCCTCGGCCTCCAAGTATACTCCGTCGTCCTCGGCCTCCAAGTATACACCGTCGTCCGAGGCCTCCGCCCTCGGCCTCCAAGTATACGCCGTCGTCCGCGGCCTCCGCCCTCGGCCTCCAAGTATATGCCGTCATCCACGGCCTCCGCCCTCGGCCTCCAAGTATATGCCGTCGTCCGCGGCCTCCGCCCTCGGCCTCCATTATACGCCGTCGTCCGCGGCCTCCGCCCTCGGCCTCCAAGTATACGCCGTCGTCCGCGGCCTCCGCCCTCGGCCTCCAAGTATACGCCGTCGTCCTCGGCCTCCAAGTATACACCGTCGTCCACGGCCTCCGCCCTCGGCCTCCAAGTATACGCCGTCGTCCGCGGCCTCCGCCCTCGGCCTCCAAGTATACGCCGTCGTCCTCGGCATCCAAGTATACGCCGTCGTCCGCGGCCTCCGCCCTCGGCCTCCAAGTATACGCCGTCGTCCGCGGCCTCCGCCCTCGGCCTCCAAGTATACGCCGTCGTCCTGTGCCTCCAAGTATACGCCGTCGTTCGCGGCCTCCGCCCACGGCCTCCAAGTATACGCCGTCGTCCGCGGCCTCCGCCCTCGGCCTCCAAGTATACGCCGTCATCCGCGGCCTCCGCCCTCGGCCTCCAAGTATACGCCGTCGTCCGTGGCCTCCGCCCTCGGCCTCCAAGTATACGCCGTCGTCCTCGGCCTCCAAGTATACGCCGTCGTCCGCGGCCTCCGCCCTCGGCCTCCAAGTATACGCCGTCATCCGCGGCCTCCGCCCTCGGCCTCCAAGTATACGCCGTCGTCCGTGGCCTCCGCCCTCGGCCTCCAAGTATACGCCGTCGTCCTCGGCCTCCAACTATACGCCGTCGTCCTCGGCCTCCAAGTATACGCCGTCGTCCTCGGCCTCCAAGTATACGCCGTCGTCCTCGGCCTCCAAGTATACGCCGTCGTCCGCGGCCTCCGCCCTCGGCCTCCAAGTATACGCCGTCGTCCGCGGCCTCCGCCCTCGGCCTCCAAGTATACGCCGTCGTCCGCGGCCTCCGCCCTCGGCCTCCAAGTATACGCCGTCGTCCGCGGCCTCCGCCCTCGGCCTCCAAGTATACGCCGTCGTCCGCGGCCTCCGCCCTCGGCCTCCAAGTATACGCCGTCGTCCGCGGCCTCCGCCCTCGGCCTCCAAGTATACGCCGTCGTCCGCGGCCTCCGCCCTCGGCCTCCAAGTATACGCCGTCGTCCGCGGCCTCCGCCCTCGGCCTCCAAGTATACGCCGTCGTCCGCGGCCTCCGCCCTCGGCCTCCAAGTATACGCCGTCGTCCGCGGCCTCCGCCCTTGGCCTCCAAGTATACGCCGTCGTCCGCGGCCTGCGCCCTCGGCCTCCAAGCACCGAAAAAGCAGCCTTCCACCGATTTAACCGGAACCTGCGAGGATACAGCTTCCATGGATGACCCCTCAGACCACGATCAGGTGCGTGAAGAAGAGATCGCGGGGCATGTTGTAGATACCGTGGAGGATGTTGTAGGCCAGTATCAGGTCCCCTCGCAGACGCCTAGCCTCAAGGGTCGGCAGATTGAGTCGCTGGCATCTTTCCTCGTAGGACATTAAGCTGAGGCCGCGGACCATCCTCGTTGCAAGCCTCTGGACCCGCTCCAGATGCTGGATGTCCCTGGCGAGGTACGGTGATGCGGCTTGGATCCCATACTCGAGAATGGGCCTCACCAGGGAAACATTCAGCGGAAGGAAGATGTCTGCGGTGATGATGGCAAAGGACCGGAACATCAGGAACAGCACTCCGCGAGCTTTGTTGGCTGCTTGGATGCATTGGGCCGTTGGTTTGAACGTGGCGTCAACAATGATGCCCAGATCTTTGCACCGTTGAGATCGTTCCAGTTCCAGGCGTCCCGGTTCAAAATCAAGAGGTGCATCAGGAGGAGCCCCAATAGCCAAATGACTGCATTTCGTGATGTTGAGCTGCAGGTCCCACAGGTTCGACCATCTCCACACATGATGAAGGCACCTACGCAGGTCCTCGTAGTCACTCCGGGGAGCAACGAGCTTCACATCATCGGCAAAGAGGAGAACCCGCTGGGAGATGTGCTCTGGCAGGTCGTTTACAAACACCACAAACAACAGTGGTCCAAGAACGGAGCCTTGGGGGACACCGCTGGGGGCGTTGTGAGTCTCTGAGAGTATGCCGTTGACTTGTACTTGAAAGGTGCGGCCAGCCAAAAACGCATCACTCCACCTCACGACCGCTGGGTGAATCGCATACACTTCCAACTTGCGGAGTAGCAAGCGATGGTTGACCGAGTCAAACGCCTTGGCGAAGTCCAGGATGACCAGGTCGGCAATTTGTCGATCGTCCATTAATTGAGTGACCCATTCCTCCATCATCAGCAAGTTGGTGAGGCAGGATCTCTTGGACACGAAGCCATGCTGACTATCGGAGATCGCCGCTGCGTTCTGGAGATGGGCCATCATGGACGTTTTGATAATAGATTCGAACCTTTTGCAGATTACTGAAGTGAGGGAGACCGGTCGGTAATTCAACAGGTCTTCTCGGTCTCCTTTCTTGTAGATAGGGCAGATGACGGCCCGTCTCCAGTCTTCGGGGAT
Organism: Stigmatopora argus; assembly: GCF_051989625.1. NCBI lineage: Eukaryota > Metazoa > Chordata > Actinopteri > Syngnathiformes > Syngnathidae > Stigmatopora > Stigmatopora argus. The sequence goes on from NC_135410.1 coordinate 3,824,156, forward strand.
GTCACCTGATTGCAAGGACAGTGTGAAGAGATATGCGAGGGGAAGTGCTATGGTCGGAGCGAGTGCCTGGAGGACCCTCGGGTGAATACCATCAGGACCATGGCTTTTAGTGGCGTCCAGACACATCAAGGCTCGGTAGACTTCAGGAGGTGTAATGGCAACTGCAGGCATTGGGGGAACATCCCGAGCAAATGGAGGTGCTGGTCGCCCATCATCGGCTTTGTAAATGCCTGCGAACACCCTAGCAAAAAGAGAGCTTTGCCCCTCTGCATCCGTGACACCGATTCCATCAGCATCCTTGAGTTTAACCACTTGATTGTGTAGACGTTTGTTGGCTTGAACATGGGCAAAGAAGCGTTTGGGGTTTGCACGAGATGACTGCGCTAACCTCAGTTCATAATTGCTCCGCTCTTGCCTTTTAGTATTGCTCCGCTCTTGCCTTTCAGTGAACACTGCTCTATTACGTTGCTGCTTGTAGACCTCATATGCTGCTGCCGTGCCTCGTTCCTGGAATTCGCGCCAAGCAACATCTCTGAGAGTCCGTTCCCGCTTCACCTTTTGCGTCGCCCAGGGTTTGTGCTTCTGGTGCCGTGGCATCGACAATGGTACTGAACGCTCAGTCACCGGAGTATGGATTGTTTCAACAATGTCCACAGCTCGCCGACTGAAGTGATCTCCATGAAGGAAGCCCAGTCAACAGCCTCGGAAGCCTCCGCCAGTGCGTGATGATTCAGGGCAGAAAACCTTCTCTTCGGAAGCATCTCACTCTGTAAGGCCGGAATTGTTGCGTGCCAGTTGAACTTGAGCACCACATGGTCAGACATGGAGAGCGGCGGGAGGATGTTGAGAGACGATACCGACGACGGGTAGCACGTGAGTACCAGGTCCAGAAGAGACGGGCGTTGGTTACTGCGGAAGCGCGTCGGAGCTGCAACATGCTGTGTTAAAAAGCAGTTTTCAACTGTGTTGAGGAGTGCCTGATCGAACCGTTCGGCTGATGAGCAGACAACATCGCTCCAGTCTATTGATGGTGCGTTGAAGTCGCCAATAATAAGGCAGTCTTGGTGTGATGAGACCGAGCGAATTGCACTGATTACGTGGTTGTCGTCTTCGGCGGTAGCTTGTGGGGATCGGTAGACTCCCAAGATAGGCAGACAGACTCCACCCACAGTTATATTGCATCGCACAACCTCATACCTGTCAACCTGGGCCAATTCCTCCCCGTATTAATGATTGGAATTCCCCGTATTAAGCAATAGAAAACCGTACAAATGCAAGGCGGCACATATTTACTCACATAGGGTGCACGTAAAAGTGTTATGGTCGCGCCGCGTTGTCGTGACGCGACCGTGAATGTATTCGGACCCAGGCGCTATGACTCATAGCTGCTTAAATAATTTTCGTGTGAAAAGGGAATGCGTGTGCGCATATCATGCTTAAAGCATGACAATATTAGCAGTTGACGATGACGTTTTCGTCTGCTACCAGTGACCGAGACGATCCGGATTAGAGCCGAAATGCGTAAAACGAGATCCGTTTTACAAAAAACGTACTTAAAAAAAATCCCGTACAAAAGTTGTTATACGGCGTACACAATTTGAAATGATCAAAAAACGTATAAAATACGGGAAAAACGTATAAGTTGACAGGTATGCAACCTCAAAGAAGTCGGTCTGTTGAGCAGCGGGAGGGAGAGGACAAAGGGAGGGCTTTAGCTCGCCCTTAGCATAGATGATAACTCCACCACCACGTCTGTCTCGCCTGTCGCACCGGAAGGGGATGTAGCCCACCAGGTTTATCTCAGCATCGTGCACTTCAGAGCTTAGCCAAGTTTCAGTAATGACGATCATATCAGGCTTGAGTCTTGATACAATACTGAAGAGGTCACTGAACTTGGCGATCAAACTGCACGCGTTGGTGTAGATCAGGGGTCACCAAACTACGGCCCGCGGGCCGGATCCGGCCCGCCGGCACATTTGGACCGGCCCTCTGAACAATACCAGAGACGCTATCGGATTTATTTTCCTATTTGGCCTTTTTGGCCTTGAAGACTGGGACGTTTTAATCTTGTGTTTGGTTCATTGCACCCCTGCTGAGCCCACAAATCATCCCAGTGAAGCGGGCCTTCGCATTGCTCCTTTGGTGACACGCGCGGGGAGAGTGTTTGCCTTTGATGCATGCGGGCATTCCACCGTTGCATGCGTGAGCAGAGTGTTAGCGAGACATCTGGACGATCGCAGGTGAGGGCGGAGCCCTGGTACCATCGCTATTGCGATGCTATTCAAGCATATAAAAACTGTGCAACCTGAACCTGTTTGAGAACGGAATAATGGCGAAAAGGTTAGTTAAGAGAAAAATTGATTCAGAATGCAGGGTATTTAACCTGCAGTGGACAAACGATTATTTTTTGTTCAATGCAAAGAAAAGGCTGTTTGTCTCATCTGTCAAGAGACGGTGGCAGTATTCAAAGAATACAATCTTCGCCGGCACTACAAATCCCGTCACAAGGACAAGTACGATAGCGTGCAAGGCCAAATACGAGCAGACAAACTCTCAAAGCTAAAAGTTGGACTATTATCTCAGCAGACTACATTTCTACGCCAAGCTCAGCTGAACCAGGCATCCGTTCGGGCCAGCTTTCGGGTTGCTAAACTGATAGCAAGCAACGGTAAGCCTTTCACTGACGGAGAGTTTTTTAAGAAATGTATGGATGTTGTCGTGGAGGAAGTGTGTCCCGAAAAGAAAGATGCATTTAATGCCGTAAGTCTGTCGGCGAGTACAATCACCAGACGCGTTGAAGAAATCGGGAATAATGTCTATGCCCAGCTGCAGCAGAAGACGAAAGAATTTGACTGTTTTTCATTAGCACTGGATGAAAGCACGGACGTGCAAGACACAGCGCAACTGCTCATTTTTATTCGTGGAGTTAACGCAAACTTTGAGATATGCGAGGATCTGGCAGCCCTCCAAAGTCTCAAAGGGACCACAACGGGAGAGGATATTTTTGACAAAGTGTGCCAAACCATGGAGAAGTTGGACCTGGACTGGTCAAAGCTGGCTAGCATCACGACTGACGGGGCTCCTAGCATGGTGGGCGAAACTCGCGGTTTAATAGGACGCATGAACCGTGAGTTGGAAAAAAGGGGTCTCACCGCCCCGCTACGAGTCCACTGCCTAATTCACCAGCAAGCACTGTGCTGCAAAGTGTTGACGTGGGATTCTGTAATGAAGGTTGTGGTGTCGTGCATAAACTTCATCAGGGCAAAGGGACTTAAACACAGGCAGTTCCAAGAATTCCTGTCTGAACTGGAGTCTACGCACGGAGATGTGCTGTACTACACAGAGGTCCGATGGCTGAGCCGGGGCAGAGTTTTGAGGCGTTTTTACGAGCTTCTACCCGAAATTAACGCATTTCTTCATTTAAAAGACAAAACGGTCCCAGAGCTGATCAACCCAGAATGGAAATGGCACCTCGCATTTTTAACAGACGTGACAGAAATACTTAACCGCCTTAACTTGCAGCTACAAGGCGAAGGGAAACTCATTTGTGACATGTATTCACACATAAAAGCATTTGAGGTGAAATTAGCGCTGCTTTTGGAACAAGTGAAAAAGCGCAACTTTGTCCATCTTCCTGCTACCCAAAACCTGTCGACAGAGAACCCAGCGGTCCCGTTCCCAGCTGAAAAGTGCGTGGAAGCACTGGAAATGCTGAAGGTGGAGTTTGGTGTGCGATTCACTGAACTACATGTTCATGCAAAAGAAATCCGTCTTTTTCAGAACCCCTTTGTTGCCGACATTGATGAAGCCCAGCCTTCATATCAGTTTGAGTTGGCTGAGTTACAGAACTGTGATGTTCTGAAAGACGCATTCAAGCTCAACAGTCTCATTGACTTCTATGCCTCCCTCCCAAACGACACATATCCAAACATCAAAAAACATGCAATGAAAATGTCCTCAGTTTTTGGCAGCACGTATATCTGCGAGAAAACCTTTTCTCGCATGAAACTGCTGAAAACTCCGATGAGATCAAGATTGACAGATGAACATTTGCATCAGTGCTTGAGACTGGCTGTAACTAGAATGGAACCTGATATTCAACTTCTCACCAGCCAGATGCAGGCCCACAGTTCACACTGATGAACAGACATAGGTAAGCTCACTTTTCTGATTTGAATGAGTCATTCTGAGCATAAACAAATATAATCATAATAAAATCTACTGGGATAAAATCCATCTTTACAACCATACTGGTAGTGAAATGTATTGTGCTGTGTAGGTGCGGTTTCACTTAGTTCAGTTTCTCAACCTGCTTCCTTTGTGGTTTTCACAGGGAAGTTGATGAGAGAGCTGCAAACAGCGGTGTCTACAAGCCTATTGGAACAAAAGGATTATAAGGAAGAAACACAAGAACTTTAGGAGACTGCTCATATGTGTCAGAGAGATTCTGCTCTGACAACTGAGCTGAACTTTTATCTGTTAAGATTGTGCATGGCATAACAGAAAGTTAATGTTCCATGGCTTTTTTTCTATGAAGAACCCAGAGAGAGTTATTTAGTTCTTATTTATTTCATAAATAGTGTTATTTATTTCCTGTTTTTTATGTGAAGAACTCAGAGAGGGTTATTTAGTTATTATTTATTTCATTAATAGTGTTATTATTTGTTTTCTGACTTTTTTCTGTAAAGAACCTGGAAAGGGTTATTTGGTTATGTGTGGCTTTCTGGAAAACAATAAAAAAAAATTAAGCTCCCCTACGATCGTCACACTTTTTCTGTTACAAACTGACACCGGCCCCCCATCGGAGAAGTGAAAAGTTATGTGGCCCTCACAGGAAAAAGTTTGGGGACCCCTGGTGTAGATGATGACTAGGGGTGGGCCACCGCAATCCCTTGTTCCCTCACCGTCACCCAGTTGTTCTGAGTCTCTGTGGTCCCCTTCAGTGGCGGGTGTATGTAGCTTGTCAGGGCTAGTTGGCCGTTGCGGATGCACAGACCTCTTTCGCCCTTCTGACGTCTCGCTGCCAGCTCCGCTACAAGGTTGCGCCAACGAATCCTCTCTCTCAAAGAGTACTCCTTCCGAAAATCCAGTTCGAGATCAGGCCATTGGATTTTCTTGGCGCTTGTTAAGAAGGTCTCGACTTCAGATGGAGTGCCAAGAGTCATCTTTAATGGACGGGGGCGCGCGTCAGCAGAGGATGGTGGCTCGCGTCCAAGCCTCACCGATCTTCCGAGTGAGAGAGATGCCCCGGGTGCCAGTGTCGCCAGGATCGACTTGATACAAAATATGGCAAACTCGCGATCTTTCATCGCGCTGCCAACAGCTGGGAGTTCGGGCGACTCGGGAACACCATAGATTATCACACTCCTCTCGCGTTCCGACACAGCCTCTTTACTGGATCTCGCGAAAGCAATTGGATTTGCAGGGGCTTGAGTTTTAGGCTCATAACTTTGCCTACCGATGACGTCACTGCCATCTGCGGTGTCTAAGCAGGCTGACACGTAGTCATCGTCATGATCGGGCGCCTCGTCAGCGCTAAACTTCGCGGCTGAAGATTGCTCCGGAGCCAGTTTGGTCTTTTTTGCCTTCCTCTTCTTTATTGGCATATGGCAATTTGCTGTCTGTTCCGCATACGTGCAGGCGGCAACAGGTAGACTCTGCGGCGTGGCTGTGCATACAGAGCTCGCCTTTGATATCTCATCCAGCTTGATTTGTGTTGGGGTAATCATTATTATAAATGTGTTTGCAATGAATATAGAGCCTTATAATATACATGCTTACTATATTAATCAATATATTTGCTCATCCTAAATGTGTAACTATATTAAACAATATATATATGTGTTTGATCGCCTTTATGTTAGAGTTGAATTAATATGTGAAGCAAACGCTTGCGCCAAGGTCGCTCTCCAGGACAGCGAGAGATACAAGTTCGAAAGGACATAAAACAATCCACTGAGTTCTTGCTCCGAGGACTGATTACTGGAAGATACGCGTCGACCCCTTCCCCAGATGCGAGTTCAACAGGGAAGATCGGTGAAGGACGCTTAAATTGTTGTTGGCTCAACGGATGGCTATCAATCAACTTGTATATTGTTTTAATTTGTGACGCCAGGTTGACGCTTGGTTTGCTTGATTATGGAATTGTTTTGTTTCTTGCTTACGCAAATGGAATCGATAACCTTGTAATTGTTTTGATTTGAAGCCTTAAATAGGCAGGACATAATGCCGCTCTTTAGAATAATCTTGGGTGGGGCGAGCTGCCGGATGTATTCTCTCTTGCAAGAATTAAATGGGATGTGACTACAGATGCCTTTTTTATTGAAAGCTGAATTGGGAAAACCTAAGGATAAACGTACAATTGGATAAACCTAACATTTGGTCCTTCGAGCCTGTGGTCAAGATACCGGAGCAGAATCCAGGTCGCTTCCGTTTGATATCTGGAAAGACCGTGCACGGCGCTTAAATACCCTTTTCCGGGCTGGATTACTCGACGAGGCGACTTGGGTTCTCGACGGTTGACGACTAACACTCTGAAAGAGACATCTGGTGTCATATCTGGTAAGTCCACGTGAATGTCTGCGTTTGTTGAAGGGGCATTGCACGTGAGGTCCATTTTTTAAATGTGACTCGCGTCCAGGGGACTGCGACACGCGTCCAGGGGACTGCGTTACAAACCCTGGGTATACTAGTCGCTGCCAGGTAACGAGACAGAGCATGAGTCTATAAAACTTGGGGCAGTTCGGGGTGTCCTGTGCTGTGGTCCGGAAAGGTACAAATATAACTCTGACAGTATATCAAGCTAGGGTATACATTTGTGTTACGTGTTGCATGTGTTACGTGTTGCGTGTGTTACGTATGTCCTTCCGCGGAAAAGAAATTTGCTAACTGATAACTGAGTGCACGCGAGCTCCATCCAAAGATGGGCAGCTCAAATATCAAAGAATGGGGCTAACTGATAACTGAGTGCACGCGAGCTCCCTTCAATATGGGCAGCTCAAATATCAAAGAATGGGGATTTTGAAATTTGTTGAAAATCAAAGCGCTACAAGGGTTAAACACCTAAATTTATGGATAAACAAATATGGGTTGCTGGCCAGCTTAAATATGCATGAAATATTAAAACCTGCGGGATAAAATACGCACTAAGCATAGAAGTAATCTATATATAATATGTGAAGGGAGACACAAGCGACACGGCTTGTTCCACAGATACTAATTATTGTTTTTGATGACGAGGCGGGGAAAGGCAAAACGTGCTGTTTTGTAAATGATAGCGGTCCTCGGCTGGTTGATAGGAGCGAGGCGATGGGCTGTTTTATTCTAAAAACAAGACAGGCCTGCTCAAAATGATTTGAATGAGGATGTTTGAGCTAAATTTTAAACCAGAGATCACATTCTTTGTGAATGAATTCAATTGGAATTTTTTGTATGATGCTGAAAGTTGTAAAACGGCAATTAAAATGGTTATTTCCAAGTGCTAGGCATGCTTTGTTAATAGTAACTAAATGTACTGGAATGAAATGGCTTATTGTGGCTTATCCTGATTTCGTTCCCGTCTGCTAGCGGGAATATTTTGGTTAACAGAAATACAAAACAGCAAATTAAATGTTTAGCGGGGTTGCCAAAACTGCGTTTTTTTGTCATACTCTAAACTTGCCAAATAATGTGTTGATTGGGGGGAAGCGCTCTGTTTTGGTGCGGCTGATTGGATGGTGTTGGACATTATAATACAGTATGCGCGCGGACCGCACAAGCGACTAAAATTTTTGGGGGACCCCTTCCGTGGAGAATATTACAATTATTGGCCTTGAGGGCGCTGAAGCAAACTTGAGGGCAGAAATGGGTTTTGCTATGATATAGTTGTGCTTGCAGCATATTGTGCGTTGTAATTATACACAGGAGGTGAAACATTGTGCGCAGAAAGAAAAAGAGGTCGCTTAGGAATGTCAACATTGATAAGCTGCTTCTGAAGCGAGCGTGAAGGTCACAGTCAGCGGCTAAGGGCGCGCTTCCGTTTAAACATTTCAGAACAAACCGCGATTATCTTCGCATTTATTTTTGGGATTTAATAAGAAATGGTTTTCGAGGTGATAGAAAATCTGTTTGGCAAAGATTGATTTGGTAAAAGCTTTGGAATTGGGAATAATACTATTATTATTATTTTATTTTCTTTTTTGTGAAGTTCAAAGGGCTCTTAATTGAAGAGAGCTAGTTTTGGAGGATAAAACGATATTATTACTGTTTTTAAATGGTTGGCTGGTTAAAGAAAAATGAATGGATTTTTTACAATATTATGGCATATTGGTTACAATTTGTGGGTCCTTTATTAAGCATTGAAAATTGTAATTAGGAAATGCCTAGTAAAAGGTTGATTTCTCTAATTTAATTATTGTAGATTTTCCTTGTGGTAACGGAGAGCTATAAAAAATAGCTCTTATCTTAAGTAAACATAGTATGGGGTGATTTACAAATTATTTTTTAGGTATTAAGAGTTATTTGGTTGTTAAAGAGATCAGACATGAATTTAACAATGCAGAAATGGCATGAGAAATTTCGTGGCATTCGTCCAAATTATTAGGTAAATTGAACCTGGCTGGGGTAGATAAGATAATTGGTTAAGGATAGGCATAGTTTCCCTAGAAGAAACATGGAGCGTCTTTAGGTGCACAAAAGACTTTCCTTGTTTGACCTGAAGGGGGCGTATGCTTTGGTATAGGGCATATTGATGACTATTGGGGCGTTATTACTGTCTATTGCTTTAGGGGCATACAAATTAAGAATTTAGCCAAAACTTACTGCATTGCAATTATGGGGTTAATACACCTGAATGTTACGGTGATAACGATTGGCAATAACAAGCTTAGATATAGGGGAATATCTACAAAAAAAATAAATAAAATAAAATAAAATAAAATCTAAATTCAGGTGGGGCCTTTCATGGTGTGAAACAAGTGATGAAATAATGTTCTATGTTTTAAAAATAACATCTCCAAATTATAAAATATCAACCTTGGAGAAATGCTTTAAGTAGATGGGTTGACTAGAATGGGCAAAATTCGATAACATTGAAAGGGGGGTAACTTAATGCAGAACAATGAGATATGTGGCATGTGGATCTAATACATTAATTATCTAGTTTCTTCAGGCATCAATTTTGCGGTTCGAGGATCTACTAATGCGGAGTGGATCCAGACCTTCCGGAGTGTGGAGTATTCCTGGTGTCCTCAAGAATTCGTAGGTTTTCTCTGGGTACTCCAGTTGTACTCCAACAAACCAAAATTGTGGATGATTGGGGGAGCACTCAAAGCAAATTCCTTGATTATGAGTGCGAGCGTGGATGAGTGTCTGTCTTTTGTGTTTCAATTGGCTAGCCACCAAGATATATCAATATTCTAATATCAAGGTGGAATATTTCTGAAATCGCTGATAAGCCTTTCAAGGACGGTGGTGGCAGAGTAGGACAGAAACAAAAAGAAAAGAATTTCGCCAAATGAAATTTTTTGATATCTGCAATGCGAAATTTTGGGAACCTGGGGGACTAAACAAAAACAAAAGACTTATCTAGGAGGGCTACCATTTTGAGTCAGGGTAAATTTCATGCCTCAAAAAAGGGGGAGGTTATATATATTCAATCTATATGCAGATATATGGCCAAAACACGGGCGATTCCCCCTTATGTCAAGCTACAAAAACTACATATCCATTTCAAAGGATACACATGGATTTTATAGAATATGTGTGGTACATAACAGTCCTAAAACAGATTGGGGAAACCTTGTTGCAGAAACTGGTCTAGATTGGCAAGCTTGGATGACACACCCGTGTGCAAAAAAACCATCAGGCCTTCGATAAAATTAAACCATACGGTGGGGGCATTACAAATCATTATTCAGACTGACAAATTAACTTGTGGATCCTTGTCTGACGTTTTTCCTAAGTCCATGGGCGGGTGGAGAAGACTCTTTTTACAAAAAAATCTACAATTGTGTCTCAACAACAATGTCTATGGAGACGGTGGGAAAGTCGTCAGAGATGGAAACACCCGGATCCGCCATAGTAAAATTAAAATCTGAAATGACCAGAGAATTCATTTCTGCAACGGGGAGTTCCCAAACGGGAGGCGGTAAAAAAAAAAAAATTGGTTATTGTTGATGGAAAATGCAGCTATTACTATAAATCAAACCTGCATAACATGTATGGGGCCCCGCTCTCTCTTACGAGTAGTGCCCACGCAAATTACTCCTGATTGTGTAACGGAGATAATGACAAATGAAAATGTAAGCTTTTAAATCATTTTACCTGCTTAAAACCTTACAGGGCATGGTCTGAAGCTGGAGGCGATAAATGAGACGTGGTGTGCCCACGTCCTAAAACCGACTACACCCTGGTACCACGTTCTGACCTATGGTGGTGGTGGGGTCAAAACAAATTATACGACTCCTGCCAAAATGACAGCAGGACTTTGTGCCTTGGTCTCACTGCTATTACCAGTGTCTGTTTTTCCATCTACAGTAGAGGAGATACAATTGGCTGCACAGAAATCCGGTATGATGGCGGGCCCCTCGCGACGGCGTCGATCGGCATGGAGAGAGGGTGCGTACCAGATGAGTATAAGTTGGCTAATCAGATCGCAGCAGGTTGGGAGTATATTTTTTTCTTTTAATTACTCCAAACAAATGTTGATTGGATAAATTACCTGCATTACAATGTCAAAAAACTTGGAAACTATACTGAACAGGGATTTGTGGCGATAAAGGAACAATTGGCAGCCACCAGTCTTATGGCGTTCCAGGATCGCATAGCAGATGATATGCTGCTTGCGGAGCAAGGGGGCGTGTGTGCAATGTTTGGAGATCAATGTTGCACCTTCATACCGAACAACACGTCACCCGGTGGGTCCCTCACCCAGGCCATTAGTGGCCTGCAGACCCTCAACCGCAATATGAAGGAGCATTCTGGAGTCAGAGAATCCGCCCTTGAAAGCTGGTGGCATAAGTCTTTTTGGGAGGTATAAGGATTTGGCCAAATCTGTTGCATTTTTCCGTAGCCCTTTTTGCTACGATTTTGACATTATGCGGGTGTTGTATTATTCCCTGCTTAAGATCTTTGATAAGCCGACTTATAACCACTGCGATTGCCCCTACAAACTCTAAATTGCATGATGAGACGTGCTGAGAGCAGCAGTGAATTTCAAGAGCATGGTAGTGCCGAGGATGAAAAATATGGCGAAAATGATTTTGTTTTCTGCTTTCAGACCTGCCGAACGAGTAGGGCCTAAGCGGGTAAAATTAAAACAGCCAACGGAGATATCCCTCTCTTCTTGGATTTGCCATAAAATAAAAAACGAACATATAATAAAAAAGGGGGGAATGTTGGGTTAATTCTGGGATGTTACTATATGTTCATTTAGAATTAATGGAATAAAGCTGAAAGGAAGTTTTATTAAGGGGATCATGTGCAAATTTATAATATAGGGGGGAATGTTGGGGTAATCATTATTATAAATGTGTTTGCAATGAATATAGAGCCTTATAATATACATGCTTACTATATTAATCAATATATTTGCTCATCCTAAATGTGTAACTATATTAAACAATATATATATGTGTTTGATCGCCTTTATGTTAGAGTTGAATTAATATGTGAAGCAAACGCTTGCGCCAAGGTCGCTCTCCAGGACAGCGAGAGATACAAGTTCGAAAGGACATAAAACAATCCACTGAGTTCTTGCTCCGAGGACTGATTACTGGAAGATACGCGTCGACCCCTTCCCCAGATGCGAGTTCAACAGGGAAGATCGGTGAAGGACGCTTAAATTGTTGTTGGCTCAACGGATGGCTATCAATCAACTTGTATATTGTTTTAATTTGTGACGCCAGGTTGACGCTTGGTTTGCTTGATTATGGAATTGTTTTGTTTCTTGCTTACGCAAATGGAATCGATAACCTTGTAATTGTTTTGATTTGAAGCCTTAAATAGGCAGGACATAATGCCGCTCTTTAGAATAATCTTGGGTGGGGCGAGCTGCCGGATGTATTCTCTCTTGCAAGAATTAAATGGGATGTGACTACAGATGCCTTTTTTATTGAAAGCTGAATTGGGAAAACCTAAGGATAAACGTACAATTGGATGAACCTAACAATTTGCATCTCTGAGAAAGCTTGCTGCAGCTGGTCATACTTTTTCTGGAGATCTACAAAGCGATCATCACAGAGACTGCACTTACATGAGCAGGTAGGTGCGGCAGATGAACTTGGAGGTCTGTTATTTTTAGATCTTGTAGTCGCGGGCATGGGGAAGTTGAAAGGTCCGTTTCGTAGGAGCGGGAAAAAATCTTCTGCTAACAAGCTAATGCTAACAAGCTCATGCACGCACAATCAACCCTAAAGTTGATTGTTGAAGTTGTGATCTAAAGCTCAGTATTCCATAAGCTCCGCGATGGCATGGCAGCAATAGTAGTCCAACTCACTAGCTTTCACGGGCTGATTTGATGAAGTGTCGACAAAGAGCTCAAGTGACAGCTCCAGAGCTCAAGAGGGGCTTCCAAGTATGCGCCGTCGTCCACGGCCTCCAAGTATAATCCGGCCTCCAAGTATACGCTGTCTTCCACGGCCTCCAAGTATACACCGTGAGAGTCGCCGTCCACGGCCTCCAGGTTTACGCCGTGAGAGTCGCGGTCCACGGCCTCCAGGTTTACGCCATGAGAGTCGCCGTCCACGGCCTCCAGCTTTACGACGTTAGAGTCGCCGTCCACGGCCTCTCCGTCTACACTGTCGGGGTCTCCATCCATGGCTTCTAAGTTTACTCGGTCGTCCTGGCCACCGCCAAACGGATGACCGTCCACGGCCTCCAGGTTCTCGTCGCCGTCTTGGCCCCCACCAGAAGGATGGCCGCCCAGGGCCTCCAGGTTCTCGCCGCCATCTTGGCCCCCGCCAGAAGGATGGCCGCCCACAGTCTTCAGGTTCTCGCCGCCAACTTTCGCCCAGGAGAATCGCCGTCGCTGAGGCCCCCGCCAAGAGGACTGCCGTCACTAGGCACACGAGAGTGGGCGCGAGGGTGAGGGGCGCCGGAGTCGGCGCAAGGGTGCGGGGCGCCAGTGTCGGCGCGAGGGTGCGGGCCGCCGGTGTCGACGCGAGGGTGCGGGCCGCCAGTGTCGGCGCGCTGGAGCGAGGTGTCGGTGCGCTAGAGCGAGGTGTTGCGTGGGCATGCAATCATGATTAGTTGGAGTGGGTAGCTGCAAGCGACGGTCCTCCTCCTTTCACGCCTGCAAAATTTCCCACATTGTCATATCGGGTCTCAAAGGGCTGAAGTTATTTTGCCCAACTTCAAAGTGGTAACCGTCATCCAACCCAGTTTCGGATAGGCAGCCGTCATCCTGCCCTGTACCAAAATGTCCGCCCTCCCCATGCTCTGTCTCAAAATGGCTGTAGTAGTCGCGCTTTGACACATGATGTCCGTCGTTGTCCAGCTCCATCTTGAACAGGCAGCCGTCATCCTGCCCTGTCTCAAAATGGCCATCGTAATGCCACATTTCAAAACGGCCGACGTCATCGAGCCCTGCTCGGCCGTCAGGGCTCTCTTCTTACCGCCTCCTCCTCTCCTGCCGCCGCTGCCGCATACGTTGCCGGCTCCGGGCAGACGGCGTGGCCTGGCCTGGCTGGACCACCGGTCCCTCCAGCCTCCCGGTGTCCCCGTCAGCAGGGAGTAATACGATTCTTCAGCCTTCAATGGCCGACAGTCTGTGTCGTGGGGGCGGCCCATGGGGGCTCGGCTTCGTTGCGTCTGCCGAGTGGAATAGGTGGGAGAGAGGAAGGCCCCTTCATCCTCGGAGTTGGAGCCCAGAAGGCTAACGAGCTCCGGGCCATCCGCGTAATTAAACAAATCTGAGTTCGAGTGCCATTCAAAATAAACGTGTTTCTTCGCAGAGGGAGGCGGAGGCAGCGAAGAATGTCCCATAGGGGGATAATGAGGGAGATGCGCGGGCGGGAAGGCAGGCGGAGAGTTGACGGCAGGCGACAAATCAAAAAGATAACTTGGGGCTCGGATTACTAGGTTCGGAGATATCTGGTGTATCACTGGGTTCGTTGATTGGTGGGAGTATTCTGTCATGTTTAGATGTCGGCCATGGCAAAGTTGAACCCAGGATACAGGAAAACAGGAAGGCCTCCCAGGGCTAATCAAATTAACACAAAACAGCTGGCTATGAGGGGAGGTGAAAACACGCAAACACATACACACACACCTCCAGCAGAATGTGACATTCATGAGTATAAGAGATGCATAATTAGTACATTTTCTAATATGTTAGATCCTGAAGTCAAAAAAGGTTCACCTTAGAGAAAATTAGGTGATACTATTTTAGTCAAAATTTCCGAAGTTCTAAGCATTCTGCAAACCTCTGAAGTGACTTACATAAAATAAAATAAAAAGTCAAATTAATGACAGTGTTGTCATGAGGAACCACTTTTATGCATCAAGAACAAATCACATTGTTTCTCATTTGTCTGGTAATCCTTACACATTGGACTCGGTATAAAATGAGATTTCACTTTATGGTATTCTTTGAATTAGCGTAATTCAAACATTGAATGTATTTCTTTTCAACATTAAGCAATTGTATTGGGAAAACTTGTTTTGAGTTGAATTAGCTACCGTAAACTGGGTTGAACTAATGTGGAGATGTGAATTTGGACTAAGACTAGTAATCCACATAAATTATTTTTGTCCACCCTTAGTTATCTTGAAACAACACAAGTATAAATTAAATCAAATTAATATTAATAAATACAGGTTTGCCAATTTGAATCGATTAAGTTGTCCAACCTCCATTAAATTAATACTGTCCAATGCAAGTGCTTTAGCCTGGAAAAAATTAATTAACCAGGTGGAAATAGTTTCCACCCTTTTTCATGTTCAAACAGTGAGGAGATCATAAATCTTTTGAGTGACTGTCGAATTGGCTCGTTAGCTGTCTAGACACATGGCATCCAGCAGGCGGAGTAAGACAGTCGCGTAGTCTGGCAATTGAATGCCAGTTATTGAAAAAGAGGAAAGAAATGTAATTTAAAAATATCTATATTTTGTGTGTGAGTGTGTGTAAGATAGTCTTAGTCTTTCACCCTCATTAGAAGGATTTTATTCACGTTAACTTTTTCAGTGCGGACAGACGGTACTACTTCCGGCCTCCACTGGACTCACTCATCAAAGAGGCAATTTAATAGGCAGCCTGACGCGAAAGGGTACCTTTTATGTAAAAAAAACAACAACAATTAAACCGTCTGTGGTAATTCAGTATGACTGCTTTTTCCACTATTCCTCGTCAACAAAGGCAGAAATTGCTTAACAACGCACGCACGCACGCGCACGCACACGCACACGCACACGCATGGGCACACAGGCGAGCACAAAAATCAGTTCATTCATTCATTCATTTTCTTAACTGCTTTGTCCTAAATTAGGGTGCCGGGGGGTGCTGGAGACAATCCCAGCTGACTCCAGGCCAGAGGCGGGGGACACCCTGAATCGGTGGCCAGCCAATCGCAGGGCAAAAGGAGACGGACAACCATGCACACTCACACCCATACATAGGGGCAATTTAGAGTGTCCAATCAGCCTACCATTCATGTTTTTGGAATGTGGGAGGAAACAGAATACCCACACAAACAGCCAAGAAAGTACTTGATAGAGCAATTTTATATTTATTTTAATTTTAATTTTAATTTTACAACCAAAACAATGATGAAGGATTGCAGGATGAGGGTTTATGTATAAATAAGGATTGATCGATATCAATCCTTATTTATACATAAACCCTCATCCTGCAATCCTTCATCGTTGTTTTGGTTGTTTCCCAGGCCAGTATTGATAAATGAAACTCTAATTCACCAAGGATACAGTGGTATGGCATTTTATTTAAGACAGTGATAGTTGTTATTCCACAATTTAGTTTCTTTCGGAAAAAGTCAAAAACAATCTTTGTTACTAACACAAGTGAAAACATGTTATTATGTAAATTCTGTGCACAAAAAGCACTACAGAAAATAGCTTTGGCCTAAATAGGAACAAGTGGTGGGAAAAGCATTTGATTTTAATTCTCACATAAACTTAGATTTTTAAAAACGTATTTTACCTGCATTATTTGAATCATTTTAACCATAATTTATAATGCTCAGAAGAGAATTGGAACAAACTTTGTCATTCAAAGGAAAATTGCTTTAAAGTCAAATAAATTTGAAACCAACATTTGATGTGAGTTTCTGGGAAAAATCACCAATTGAAAATGCAGAGTTTTTATTAAAAATGAGGGGTTTCCTCCTTCTCTCAGTATTTCAAATGAAGAAACTATGAGGTACTACCTGGTTATTCTTTATTCATAAAATGAGATTTGCTACATTCCTTTTATAATGCTGCAGATGTTATATTTCACCATCTTTGAAAAATGGTCTAATCTGTTCGCAATATCATACAATTTACTCAACTGCTCGCTTAGTCAGCCTGACTTGTTGTGGTAACTCCACAAAAAAATTCTTTTGGTTGTTCGTGCACACACTGTTAGCAGCTGTGCAATATTTCAGGGCCCTTGCGGCATATTTTTTCATTTCTTGCATTGGACCCAATCCCAAACACTTAATAATAAAGTATTTATGATCATGTAACACTGACAGCTGAACAAAGATCAAAGCCAAATTTAGCAAAGCAGATTAAAATAAGTTAATGTAAAAGAAACCAAAATAGAAAAGGAAATGGAGTTGAAAGGTAGCGGTTTCATTTAAAAAAAGGGAAAAAAAGGAGCTAAGAAATGTGACTTCCCACTCTGTTGCGCATACACATTCTGCATGCAGACTCTCCACCCCTCCTTTACTCTTACCGTCTCCTCTGTAATGAGCTCCAGATGTTCTGTTGAAGACTGGAATGGGTGGGTGAGGTCAGAATTGGTGCCGAGAGTGGGGTTGTTGCAGTGTATGTCGTGCTCAGGCGAGGAACGACTCGGGGAATGCTGTCATTCCTGATGGAGTGGCTGGCCAGGGCCTGGAGTGTAGAGGGGGAGGAGATGAACTAAATGCGGGGGTTAGGTGGAGTTGGTGATGTGGTTCAGGTTAAAAAGATTTCCACATCTGGAATCACTTCAGATCAGCCCAAATTCTGGCCATGAAAGGTGAGACCAGATGCCTGGTAGGGGAGAGGAGGACAGGGTCTGACACTGGACATACCACAGTCAGGGATCAGTGATTAGAAAAACAACTAAGAACAGAAAAGAAAACAACCAAAAAGAAAACAGGAATATCCTTTGTTAATGTGGCATGCAAGATGGGATAAATGTTGAAGCCACATCAATGAACCTCTATTTTATGATGACAATATACCCTTCAGTTCAAAGTAACGCAGGAAGTCCCAGGGGAGGAGGAGTTCCTCATCAAGTTAGCCAGAACAAATAATTAATGTCACCGAATGACTAAAATGATCAAAAGACTCATGCAAACAGAACTGCGTGCTCTTTGGTAATAGTCAGTAATGTGAAAAAGTACTCAAATCTGCTTGAGTCAATTTCAGGCACAAATTGGGAAAGGTAGCTTTAAATTTTAGTGTAAAAAGGCCTTTATTCAGCTGTTGATTATGTAAATTGTAATCGAACCAAAGTGGCAGCAAATAATAAAGTCAAATTAAAAAGGGAGGCATTTGATATTTTTTAAATTCATTTAAATATATAATTTAAAAAGCCACCTCATGGTGTACAGGTTCACTCACATTGGTGGCGGTATGATTGTGAGTGTGTATGGCCGTTTGTCTTGCTATGTGCCCTATGCTGACTGGCAACCAGTCTAGGGTGTAGTCTGCCTTTCGCCCAAAGTCAGCTGGGTTAGGGACCAGCAACCCCCGCAACCCTTTCGAGAATGTGTGGTATGGAAGATGAATGTTATTTTAAAAAAAGCAGGAACTGAAAATATTGTCATATACTGAGCACAATTGAGGTCAGAATCGTTGAATTGGCATACGTATTAAGATACCCATGTCTTTTCAACAGCCAAAATTGTTTGGCCTAACAATGGCCTAAAAAGTGGGTTAAATCACAATGGTTCCTGCCTCACTCACCACAAGTACTACTTTTACATTTACTTCACCATCACGCTGTGTCGCAATGTTCAGCCACAGAACCTCCAAATACAACATCTCTCATCAGGGATGTCCAAACAATTCCATAAAGGAAGTTGGTGCAAGTTTTTGTTGATCCAGCACAGAGAGTTTAACTCATAGGTGGGCAAACCGGTCCTCGAGTGCCGCTGTGGGTTTAGGTTTTTGTTCCAACCGATCCAACACAAACAGTTTAACCAATGAGGTTTCTGCTGAAACAAGAAGCACTTGACTGCAATCCACTGATTGCACTTCTAAGATACCAGATTGGTGGAAAGGTCTCCTCATATAGGTTGGAATAAAAACCTGCACCCACTGCGGCTCTTTCTGGAATAGTTTGCCCACCCCTGGTTTAACCAAAGAGCTTTCTTCTGAAACCATCTGCACCTGACAGCAATTAACTCATTACACTTTTAAGACACCAGATTGGTGAAAATGTTGGAATGAAAACCTGCACCCATTGCGGCCCTTGAGGGAGTCTGGACACCGGTGTATTAGGAGAGACAAGCGCCTGGCTGCAAGCAATTGCGCAGTGTGGCCAGCAGGGGACACAAGTCTTGTACAGCAGTGGCTGAAATTTGATGCATTGTGGTTTGCTCCAGTTCTAAGGGGCCGTGGCAGGCCAGGAGACACATTACAGGGCCTCCATGGCTGGAAGGTCCTTCCTTTGGTCCCAGCCAACAATGGATGCAAACATTTAGTTACAATACTGCCAAGGCCCTATTGAATTTAAAAAAAATCGTAGCCAACCATACGCATTTAGTGAGCGGCATTTGTTAGGCAGTAGCTCACTGCCGCCTGGCTGTTTGACATGAGCAAAGCCCCACTGACAAGAGAGATGCCCTCTCCTTGTGTTCAAAAGCCATGCTGGTATGGCAGATGAGTTCTGTTGACATGATAAACATCAAAACAAAGTTGTAACATGCTATGGTAACAGTCAGCCGACACGTGAACGTGCCGGAGACCAAACAGCCTAGCCTTAATTTGACCTCTTTTGAAACAATGATAAAGGAACCGTGTGGAACAATTGAACTTAAATTATTCGTTAAATGGGCCCAATATTTCAATTGACATTAAAAAAACAGGGTTTATTTGGAAATACTGTCAACACGGTTATCAATGGTTAAGCCTAGATTTTCCCAAATTGCCAGAGCTCTGTAGTCTCTGTTAATTAAAGCTGCTACCACTTTAACAGTCAGAATTAAAAATGTTCTCTCCAATAAAGAGAAAAATAATATTGAATTTCAAAAGTCATGACAAATTAAAATCTAAGACAAGGATATGTGGGCGACCCGGTGTTGCGAGTGGTTAGCGCGTTAGGCTCACAGCTCGGGGGTCCTGGATTCAAATCCAGGTCATGTCCATCTGTGTAGAGCACATGTGTCAAAGTGGCAGCCCAGGGGCCAAATCTGGCCCGCCGCATCATTTTGTGTGGCCCGGGAAAGTAAGTCATGCGTGCCGACTTTCTGTTTTAGGATCAAATTAAATGAAGAGTATAGATGTATATTAAATTTCCTGATTTTCACCCTTTTAAAGGGGTAGGGGTAGGTAGGGGTACGGGTACGGGTATGGGTATTGCGTGACCGGACGTTTCGTCGAAAGACGTTTGGTCCCCGGACGCTTTGTTGACCGGACGTTTGGTCGACCGGACGTTTGGTCGACCGGACGTTTGATAGAACGGACGTTTGGTAGAACGGACGTTTGGTAGAACGGACGTTTGGTCGCCGGGTTCGCTCGCTGTCAAATTATGACAGAGAGTTTGCTCTTGATATTTTGATATTAAATATTTAGATATTAAACTCACTCTCTCATGATTATAATTTTGAGAGCTGGTTTCAACAGTAACAACCCGGCGACCAAACGTCCGTTCTACCAAACGTCCGGTCGACCAAACGTCCGGGGACCAAACGTCCGAGTACCATGTATTGTTATGGGTATGGGTGTGAGTGTGCATGGTTTTGCGTCTCCTTGTGCCCTGCGATCGGCCAGCCACCAATTCAGCCTCTGGCCCGGAGACAGCTTGGATTGTCTCCAGCACCCCCCCGCGACCCTAATGAGGATAAAGCGGTTCAGAAAATGAGAGAGAGGATATGTATGCATTGAAGATGGCTTCGATGGAATAGAAACAACTGAAAATAAAAAAAAGATTGATGGCAGATGGAACGATTTCTCCTTGACAGATGATCTACTTTTATTAATTTCATGTATTGTGCTCGGATGATTCGCCTAAAGATGTTTCGCCGACGGACGTTTGACAGACGGACAGGTCGCCGAATGGACGATCCACCGAACGGTCAATCGGCCGAACGGCTGTTCGGCTGAACGGAGCTTCGGCCGAGCGGAGGTTTCGCCGGCGCGCTCGCCCGGATCGTGTGTACAAGTTTTGCAACCTCGGCCCGCGGGCCATATACAGCCCGTTAGGATTTTTAATCCGGCCCGCCGAGTAGGTAATTCATATCCCTTCGGTCATCGGAGGGGTTTCTCCCCGGGAACAGTGCTTCGTGGGCAGATTTTAATGACACATGCTGAGTTTCATTATTCAGCTCCATATATTTCCCGAGTTTGAGCACTTTAAAAATCGGCGGGGGGTTCCCCCTAGCCTATCCGAGAATAGTGCGCCGTGAGCGGACTGGGTTGGACGACGCCCCGCTGAATTTTTGCAGCTCCAGAAATTTTTCAAAATCCATCTTAAAACAGCGTTTAATTATTAAATACAAATACTAGTATTTGTATATACAATACTAGTATTGTATTTAATCCTAGTATTTTATTTAAAAGAAGACAAAGGAAATTCACATACATATTCTTCGTGTATACAGACTAGATGTCCGATGCGCGTTGTGAGGCAACAGAGCTCGACGTCGTCGCTTGTCGGCCATTTTAAGAACAGAGCCATTCGCCAAACGGCTCAAAATGCTCTCAAATTCGGTCAAATCCAGCCAAAAACAGCGTTTAATGATTAAATACAAATACTATTATCTGTATTTGCGACATCAAATGTCGGATAGGCACTGGGGAAACACACTGTTGATGTGTGTGGTGCTCATACTTTGAAAAATTTATGGAGCTCGGGATTTCAGCGGGGCATCAGCGTTTAATGATTAAATACAAATACTAGTATTTGTATTTGCGACATCAAATGTCGGATAGGCACTGGGGAAACACACCGTTGATGTGTGTGGTGCTCATACTTTGAAAAATGTATGGAGCTCGGGATTTCAGCGGGGCATCAGCCAACCCAATCCGCTCATGTGTCACTATCATTGGGTTACGCTCGGGAAAAACGCCGCCGATGTGTGTGGTGCTCACGCTTAGAAAAAAAAAATGGTGCTCAGGATTCCAGCGGGGCATGTGTCACCCCTGTCCGCCCACAGAGCACTATGCTCGGTGAAAAACCGCTCCAATGTGTGTGGGGCTCAAATTTGAAAAATTTCTGGAGCTGCAGAAATTCAGCGGGGCGTCGTCCAACCCAGTCCGCTCACGGCGCACTATTCTCGGATAGGCTCGGGGGGAACCCCCCGCCGATTTTTAAAGTGCTCAAACTCGGGAAATATATGGAGCTCGATAATGAAACTCAGCATGTGTCATTAAAATCCGCCCACGAAGCACTGTTCCCGGGGAGAAACCCCTCCGATGACCGTAGGGATATGATTTACCTACTCGGCGGGCCGGATTAAGAATCCTAACGGGCCGTATATGGGCCGAGGTTACAAAAGTTGTACACACGATCCGGGCGAGCGCGCCGGCGAAACCTCCGCTCGGCCGAAGCTCCGTTCGGCCGATTGTCCGTTCGGTGGAGCGTCCATTCGGCGACCTGTCCGTCTGTCAAACGTCCGTCGGCGAAACGTCTTAGGCGAATCATCCGAGCACCTTCATGTATAGTAAAATGACATAAGGAATATGAACGACCATATGAAGAGTGGCATGCTCATTCTATGTTGTTTTGCATGTGCGTCTGTTGACTGACTGGGGCAAAGAAAGCTTATTCACACACACATATGTGAGTCAATAATTGAAATCCATCTTTGTGGATGCTATGAATGCATTACCAAATGATATTATATATAGATATCTCATTTTCTGAACTGCTTTATCCTCACTAGGATGTGCTGGAGCCTATCCCAGCTGACATCGGGCCAAAGGCGGGGGACACCCTGAATTGGTGGCCAGCCAATCGGAGGGCACATGGAGACAAACAACCATTCCCACTCACACTCATACCTAGGGGCAATTTAGAGTGTCCTATCAGCCTACCATCCATGTCTTTGGAATGTGGGAGGAAACCGGAGTACCCGGAGGAAAAAAAAACACGTAGGCCCAGGGAGACATGCAAACTCCACACAGGTGGACCGACCTGGATTTGAACCCACTGTGAGGCCGATGCGCTAACTACTCAGCCGCCCTATATATAAATATATACAAATGTATTATATACATTTTTTTCCAGTATGCTTATATGTTGAGCTTGTAACTCTTGTTTTTATCTCTTTTATTATTATTATTATTTAGATATATCTGTGTTGATTGCAAAGTGCTTATCTGGTAGTTCAAAGGTTGTGCTCTTCAATATTTCTATCCTGATACAGAACAAGTTTTGGCCACTAACCTTACATATTGAACCTTGATCAAATATAGTCAGCAATTTTCTTAGTTGATTCAAATTTTCTGAGCTTGTAACAACAGTCTTTCCTTTAACTCAAGCAAATTCTTTCTTCATGTTGGCTTTGAGTGGACTTTCGGTTTAATGTTTTCACGTTTCAGTGAAGTAAAATATCAACATTTGTTTATTAAATCATTTAGTCAGACAGAGATATTTTGAGTGAGCTTTTTTACTGTGTAGTATGGATACGAAACTGCATAATCCCTCTAGAATTTTCTGTATTTGAAATATAACAAACTTCCATAATTTTACATTCAGCGAAACAGCAAAAACTACACCTGCTGTCAACTGATTTGAAACACGTCATCATTCATCAGGGGAGGAAACCAAAGTACTATAACAAAATCCACACAAGTCTAGGGACAAAGTGTAAAGTCCAGAGTGAGGACAGACCTGGGATTGAACCCTCGCCCCAGAACTGTGGAGCTGATGCGTTAACCACTCGTCCACCAGGCCAGAGAAAAAAGTACTATGATCCAGGAAAATAAACAAAAACAAATTAAGCATAGCTTGATTTTGTTTTCTTCTAAGGAATAAACTAAGTTTTATATCAGTAATTTATATAAGTTTTATTTAGTAATTGGTGTTGCAAAGGCTTCAAGATTGTCTTGCTCCCTTAACCATGCTAGCGTTGGTCATGATTATCATAGTCCTCATTATTATTCAATCATTCATTCATTTCATGTACTGCTTATCCTCATGAGTCATGGGGTGCCTGACCCTATTCCACCCAACTGCAGCAGTAGGCGGCGGACACTTTGCACACTTGTGAATAGAAGGTACACCCAAACGCAGGGCACAATAAGACAAACAACCAGTCATGTTCTCACACTCATGCCTTGGGACAATTTAGTGTTCATCCAGTCTACCATGACACTTTTTGGAATGCCGGTGTAAAGAAAATATAAACAGGCATGGGGAGAAAATGTAAACTTCACACAAGAATGTTGGAACCCCCTGTTCTCAAAACTGTGGTCATCAACATTAAGTTATTATTATTGTTATTATTATTATTATTGTTATTATTAGATTTTAATCAAGAGTGAATCTAACTAAATGTGTTTCAATTTGTCTGGTATTTAATCTACTGAATTATAATGTATTTGTATTGCTTAAAATCCACTTTATTTATTAATGTACATGCATTTTTTCCGTTACAAATTAAGCACATGACAGAAAAAAACAAAAGGATCAAGTGGTAAATACAATATCTTTTGCAACTTGAATACTTACATGAAAATAAAAATTACTCAGAAAGATTTGTATGTCATTGTTATAATAGGGATGACAAAGTGATAAAATCCAAATCTATTCAAACCCATGGATCACACTGATCCAAAGTTTAAATTGAAATCTTGATGTAATATATTTAAACTGCTCACAAAAATTAAAGGACCACTTTAAAGGAAACATACAACAGATCTCAATATCAAGTTGAATATATATATATATATATATATATATATATATATATATATATATAATGACAGGGAAATGTCTCAGCAACAAAAAGATGCCGATTCTTTTAATGGAAATAAAAGTTTTCCATCTACAGAGGACTCAATTGACACCCTAAACACAGTGAAATAAAGATGTGGCAGGATAGTCATTTAATAGGCCAAAACAATGTCCCACAGATGTTATATTAGGTATAAATCAGGGGATTGTGAAGGCCATTCAATTATTTCAATTCCTTCATCCTCAAGGTACTGCCTGCATACTCGCTGATGAGGCCAGGCATTGTAGTCCATTAGGCAGAAACCAGAAGCTACTGCACCAGTGTAGTCTCTGTCAATGGGTTTATTGATTTCATCTCGATACCTTATGGCAGTCAGAGCACCATTCCCTAGGCAGTAGAGATCTATGTGTCCCTCCATGGATATGCCTCCCCAGACCATCACTGACCCACCACCAAACCTATCATGTTCAACAACGTTGCAGGCAAGATAGCGTTCTACTTGTCTCCTCCAGACTTTTTCACATCTATCGCAGGTGCTCAGGATGAACCTGCTTACATCTGTTAAAAGTACAAGGCGCCAGTGGCGGACATGCCAATTCTTGTGTTCTTGAGCTAATGCCAGTCGAGCTCCACGGTGCTGCGCAGTGAGCACAGTGTCCACTACAGGACGTCAGTCTCTTCGGCCACCTTCGTGAAGTCTATTTCTGATTGTTTGGGTAGACATTCACAGCATTGGCCATCTGGAAGTCATTCTGTCAGGCATGAGCAGTGCTCAGCCTGTTCTGCCATGAACAACTGAGCAGGTCCTACGGCCTTGTCCAGTGCTCCAAAAATAACCACCAATCTCCTGAAATCTCTTCCATGTTCAGGAGATTGTGCTGGGAGACACATGAAACCTTCTTGCTGCAGCACGTGGGGATGTGCCATGCTGGAAAAGTTGGACAAACTGTACAACTTCTGTTTGGTTAAGAAATTGCCTCATACTGCCTCATATTCAAGCCATAACAGCACAAGAGGAAAGTCAAGAGAGTGACACTTGAAAAGAAAGCAAAAAAGCAGTCCTATTTTTTTGTATTTTCTAATTATTGTCACTATAGTGGACCTGTTGTTAATTCCATGAACACCAATACAGCCTAAAGAGGTTAATGATTGCCTTTGATGCTATATTAACCAGAAAATTATCAGACAGGTAAAAAATATTTCAATTTGTGAGCAGTGTGTATGTGTATGTGTATGTGTATGTGTATGTGTAAATGTATGTGTGTGTGTGTATGTATGTGTATGTGTGTATGTGTGTGTGTATATGTATGTGTATGTGTAAATGTATGTGTGTGTATGTGTATGTGTGTATGTGTGTGTATGTGTGTGTATGTGTGTGTGTATGTGTGTGTATGTGTGTGTGTATGTGTGTATGTGTGTATGTGTATGTGTGTGTATGTGTGTGTATGTGTATGTGTGTGTGTGTATGTGTATGTGTATGTGTATGTGTATGTGTGTGTATGTGTATGTGTATGTGTTGTGCGGTGTGTGTGTACATTTGTGAATGTGTATGTGCGTATGCACGTAGGTATGTACAGTGGGGCAAATAAGTATTTATTCAACCACCAATTGTGCAAGTTCTCCTACTTGAAAAGATTAGAGAGGCCTGTAATTGTCAACATCTCAACCATGAGACAGAATGTGGAAGAAAAAAAAGAATATCACATTGTTTGATTTTTAAATAATTTATTTCCATATTACAGTGGAAAGTAAGTATTTGGTCACCTATAAACAAGCAAGATTTCTGGCTGTCGAAGAGGTCTAACTTCCAACAACGTCTAACGAGGTCTCCACTCGTTACATGTATTAATTGTATCTGTTTTAACTCATTATCGGTGTAAAAGACACCTGTCCACAACCTCAGACTCTCCACTCCAAACTCCACAATGGCCAAGACCAAAGATCTGTCGAAGGACACCAGAGACAAAATTGTAGACCTGCACCAGGCCGGAAAGACATAATCTGCAATAGGTAAAACGCTTGGTATCAGTGGCGGGCGGTGCATTTTCTGGTAGCGCCTTTAACGTATCAATCCAACCCTCAAAAACTATTTTATGGCAATAAAACCTCTACTGCAGCTACCGCTGCGACACATAAAAATAATCAATAAATTAATGCACAAAAATGGGGTAAAATCTACTTCCTAGCAGCATTTCATGATTAAATACAAATACTGGAGCTTTTCAGACATTAAAACCAGGCCACGGGGTGATTTTCCCGGGAAAAGACAGCGATGAACGTCAATGGCGTACGGGCAAACATTGCCCGAAAATGGGGTAAAATCCAGCCGAAAACAGCATTTATTGATTAAATACAAATACTGGAGCTTTTTAGACATCAGAACCGGGCCCGGAGTATCATTTCCCCGGTAAAAAGACAGCGATGAACGTCGATACGTCCATACGTGAAATGACAAAAAATGCGCTAAAATACTAAAATTAGGTAAAATCCACTTCCTAGCATCATTTATTGATTGAATACAAATACTGGAGCTTTTGAGACATTACAACCAGGCCAGGGGGGTGGTTTTTCCCGGGAAAAGACAGCGATGGACGTCAATGGTGAAACGCCAAAAATTAAACTGGCGTAAAATCCACTTCCTAGCAGTATTTTGTGATTAAATACAAACACTGGAGCTTAAATACAAACACTGGAGCTTTTCAGATATCAGAACTTGGCCCACAATTGAAATATTATTTAGGAATATAGCCATATTTTACTCACCAAAAATCCTTTTTACACAAAACCATCCTCCTTTCTTTCTTCCTTCTTTCCTATCACCATCGAAGCTAATGATGAAAGTCGAGCCTGTCCTGTCATATTTCCGGCATAGTCCGTTTTGAAAATAGCATTAAATCAACACAACAATATACTATTTGCTTGTGGAGCTAAGTTAGCGCGCTGAAAGTGCCCCACACACCATTTTCCCGGCTGTAACAGGCTTGCTAGCTTCGGAGTTGACCGCCCTTTCTTAATGATGTCCATTTTTTTCTGGAAAAGTCCGTCTGGAAAATAGCTTTGTGAGCAAACAGAATCCATTTGTTTTTGCTTCTGTCGGCCATAGTGGGTGGAGTTTGCGATCTCCGCTGCCTCAGGTACTGCTTTGGCCCGCCTACTAGCCAATCATAGTTTGTGAAAGCAATGACATGTCCCAGCCAGCAAAATGCCAACACCTATGAAAAATCATTGTGGGTTTGCCAACTCGAAATCTGATTGGTTAAAAGCAACAGTCTAGTTTAATGCAGCAGAGCCCGCAAGAACTGATTGTGAAGGCTTTGAGGCAGATCTGATCTGGCAACAAATAATGGCTGAAATGTGATTGTTTAATGCTTCAATATGAAAACACACATCTGGAAGCAGTGCAACCAGGGGAAAAAATAATGAAAGGAAGCTAACAGACCATTTGGAATAATAAGTATTGATGGACAAAATATAATATGATTAAGATATTTCTTAGGCCAGCAGAGAAGGCCTTGAAGGCCCTGACGGCCCGCCACTGCTTGGTATAAAGAAATCAACTGTGGGAGCAATTATTAGAAAATGGAAGACATACAAGTCCACTGATAATCTCCCTCGATCCGGAGCTCCATGCAAGATCTCACCCCGTGGCGTCAAAATGACAACAAGAACGGTGAGCAAAAATCCCATAACCACACGGGGGGACCTAGTGAATGACCTACAGAGAGCTGGGACCACAGTAACAAAGCCTACTATCAGTAACACAATGCACCACCAGGGACTCAAATCCTGCATTGCCAGACGTGTCCTCCTGCTGAAGCCAGCACACATCCAGGCCCGTCTGCGGTTGGCTAGAGAGCACTTGGTTGATCCAGAAGAGGACAGGTAGAATGTGTTATGGTCAGATGAAACCAAAATAGAACTTTTTGGAAAAAACACAGGTTCTCGTGTTTGGAGGAGAAAGAATACTGAATTGCATCCGAAGAACACCATACCCACTGTGAAGCATGGGGGTGGAAACATCATGCTTTGGGGCTCTTTTTCTGCAAAGGGACCAGGATGACTGATCTGTGTAAAGGAAAGAATGAATGGGGCCATGTATCGAGAGATTTTGAGTGAAAATCTCCTTCCATCAGCAATGACATTGAAGATGAGACGTGGCTGGGTCTTTCAGCATGACATTGATCCCAAACACACAGCCAGGGCAACAAAGGAGTGGTTTCGTAAGAAGCATTTCAAGGTCCTGGAGTGGCCTAGCCAGTCTCCAGATCTCAACCCCATAGAAAATCTGTGGAGGGAGTTGAAAGTCCGTGTTGCCCAATGACAGCCCCAAAACATCAGTGCTCTTGAGGAGATCTGCATGGAGGAATGGGCCAAAATACCAGTAACAGTGTGTGGAAAAACTTGTGAAGAGTTACAGAAAACGTATTGCCAACAAAGGGTACATAACAAAGTATTGAGATGAACTTTTGGTATTAACCAAATACTTATTTTCCACCATGATTTGCAAATAAATTCTTTAAAAATCAAACAATGTGATTTTCTGTTTTTTTCCCACATTCTGTCTCTCATGGTTGAGGTTTACCCATGTTGACAATTACAGGCCTCTCTAATCTTTTCAAGTAGAATAACATGCACAATTAATTGGTGGTTAACTAAATACTTATTTGCCCCACTGTATATATATATATATATATATATATATATATATACACACACTTACAACCTCCAAAACTGAAGCTTTTCACAATATACTGATTTTCTGAGTTTTGAAATCAAAACAAGGAATTTCTTGAGTTATGTCAATTTGTGTGTAATGATCCTATGTGATGGTTTAATACTTAATCTTAAATTGTCAAACTCCTTTATTTGATATTCTATTTTTTTTGTGTAGTATATGACAAGGAAAAAAATATTGAAGCACTTTGGTATTTTAGCCACCAAGCCCAAAGTGGACAAAAGGTATTCCACACATGTTTTGGTCTCATTCCTAAAGTAATGGCAAACAGCACAAACACAAAAAAATGATTAAAATAACCACTCTAGATGGAACATACAATGGTTGTAAGACCAACAGTAAAAAAATATTGTGACTTGACTCTGTCTCCTACATTTTATTTTGCAAAATGGTGTCACACTATCAGACAAAAAGGAAAAAAAACCTCAAGATCATGTCAGATGAAGCTCATTCCACAGATATTTTATTGTCGGGGTCCATTGGTTTTGGCGGCCCTTGTATATATGGCTGTACTTCAGTTGACTGTGGGAACTTGGTTCAAGCTGTATTCCTTTGCTTTGAGTCGCAGGTTGGCAATACTGTTAGCCATGTTCATTCCCTGGGAAGTATTAGGGTTGGAGCAAGTAGGTGGATAGGTGGCCATGGCACTGGGAGAACAAAGAGAGGAAAACAAGAGCTGTAAAAGGCTTACACAAATGTTACTTACAATTTACAGAAGTTAATACAAACTGTGTCAGAAAAATCAGGTAAAAATATTCAGTTAAAGCCAGACATACACACACACATTGCAAAAACACAAGATGGCGCCGTCAGGCGGCAGCCGGTGGCAGTCGCTCTGTCCACTCTTATCTGTTTTTCGCGCTTTACAGCCTTTCTATCTTTTTTATTACATTTTAATATTTCTTAATACATTCCTTTTTACTTTACTCTGTACTTTAAACTTTTTACTTTAATGTTTTTACAACTTTCTTTGTTCTGTTAGCCTGGCTTCCTTCTGCTACTTCTTTTTTGGAACTATTTGTGAAATATGAATTGTATTCTTATATTTAATCTTGCACCCTTCTGCACTCTTATGAATTTAGTCACTAGAATAGAATTTTTACTGACACCTACAGGTCAAGGCCTGTCATCACTTTGTATATAACACACCCCTTTCGTGTTCCCGCCTAAAGTTTGTCTCCGCCTAAACTTCTATTAAATACCGTCACCGACCGAGCGGACGGCGTATCTGGTTGGGGGACCTCGACGTGGACGCTAGCTCTGTCCGTCCGCTCCCCCCTTCTTAGGAAGGGTGGGGGCTAGCCAAGGGGGCTAGCCAAGAACAAAGGAAGCGGAGCGAGCAACGACCATTTTGAGAGCGGTCAGGATGGGGCCTCCCTCCCAGATAACCTCCATCGGCCGGGAGTCAAAAACTACCACGTGTTTTGCTGCTTCCTCTGTATGAAGATTATTGTCGAGGCAACCCAGCTTTGACATTTTGGTGCCGAGAACCTGAGATTCTTCTCTGCTTTCCGGCCACGGCAGATCGACAGAAGGATGGATGGCTTGACGTCGGCTACTCCGGCCTTGAGAGAGGGCGATCTGGCCCGCTGGCCCGGGAACAGATTACGAATTATCCTTTCGTACAGAGGAGGCACCAAAAAACGGTAAGGCACTTTTTAAAATTAATTTGTAGAATCCAACCCAGCATAAGGCCCCGTTTCCCTTCGAGGAAGGGAGATGCTCCATTCGTCGGAGGAAAATAAAAAATAAAAAGTTGCGTATACTCTTCCCTGTGTGTTGGGGAGGCATCTCTCGGTGTGTCGGATTGATGTATAAAAGTATACAGCAGGATAAAAGGCTGTGTGTCGGCCTATCTGCCTGGAAAGCAGACAGTGGAGGAGGTCGCGCCTCCCCGCCAAGGGACTTCGAGGGTTGTGTTAAAAATATAGAAGAAATATATTGTTATACAGTGCCAAGATAATGAAAGAGCTCGATATGAAGAAAAAAAGAAATAGAATAAAACTATAAACGCATGCAATTAATCTTCATATGAATAGATATATATATATATATAAGTACGCTATGACGCGTTCATAAACGATATATAAGTACGATTGCCGCGAAAAATAGGAGTTTAATCGGCAAAAAAGAATACTTACACGGATAAAAATAAGTATTTAAGAGATAGTGGATTGGGACAGGATGGGGGGGGTGAAAAGCAGACCACATGTGAGAGGAAAAAATGGCGTCGAGCCAACTGAAGTTAAAACTGCCTTTCTTCCCCAGCCCACTTTCCACTAACCCAGGAAGATATATATATTAGGCCTGTTAAGAAACAGTGCCCCCCCTGTTCAGCCCACTCCTCGTGCCAGGCTCCACTCGCAAGCCAGGAGCACGAGGGGGGGGGAGGATTGGAATGCAAGAAATCTCAGGTTACATCTCACATTCCACACGATGAAGCAGGGAGTAGCAGTGATGGAGAGACAGAGAGGCAGAGAAAGAGGGGAAGAGAGTTGGAGACAGAAAGTTGACAATGTAACATATTAGTGACAAATTATGGGTCCTCTAATAAACACTGAAATTTATCATTAGGAAATGATTAAGAAATTGCTAAGTAGAGGGTTAGTTTCTCTAAATTTTAATTGTGGTAAGAGTGAGCTACAAAAAATGGCTCTTATATTAAATAAACACAATCTTGGAGCAGAATAGCAATTCAACAAGTGCAATTTAGCTATTTTAGCAAACAGAGAGTGAATTGCGATTTAGACTTAAGTATTAAGAATTATCCAAAGTATTAGGTAAATTGTACCTGGCAAGTTTAGATAAAATAATTAATTTAGGATAGGCATAATTTCCCTGAGATGCAATAAACATCATGAGATATCATCAGTGCAAGGATTATATTTCATTGTTTTGCCCATCAACAGATGAAATATGCTTTAGCGCGAGTCATATTAATAACGATTAGAATATCACGGATCGCCTAAGAATCAAACAATTGATGCCAACCAAACAACATTGACCTATTTCCTTTTAGAATGACTTGCCATGACACAGCGAAAGGTGGTTAGCTGCCAAGAAGCCCCAGGACTGGGGATGGCGCTCTTCACCAGTGATAAAAAAAAATGCAGACCACTGATGTCTGAAAATGAGTGTGAGCGTGAATGGTTGTTTGTCCCTTTTGTGTTTTTGATTGGCCGACCACCGAGATATGATCAATCGGTTAGGTATCAAGGTGGAAAATGATTTAGCAAATTGGAATCGATTTCAGAATTCGCCAATAAGCCGTTTCACGGATGGCAACGCCAAATTATGGAAAAATATTTCGTCCAAGGAAATTTTTAATGAAAAAGCAGCAGTACTCCAAATGTGAAATTTGAAGTGGAGAAACAAATCTGCTATGCGAAATTTGGGAGCACTGGGAAAAACAAAGACAGTGCTTGATACGAAATTCCAAAGTACTATTGATTTATTGTGATAATGGCATCCAAACTGTGTTAACAGAATAATTGACTGAATTGAAAAAAGGTTCCATATTTCGTTATGAAATCATTGCGCCTACATAACGAGGTCAACCGGACAACAAAATATGGACATCCTATTTAGTAGAGCATACCAAACGTCATTATTCACTACACGATTGGAACTAGAGGATGAGGCTAATCTGGCTATCTGCATAAAAGAAAAAACTTTAAAGGAACACACTGAATTCGGGTTAGCAGGAGGAGACTGTGCTTCCTAACAGAAAACAGACTGGACCAACGGCGGTCCCGGGAGCCTGGGTGCTTAACACAATTGCTGACCAACCAGCAGACATGAAAATAGCGGGATCCATTTTGTGCACTGTAAGAAGGTTCTCTCAGTTGAAACGTATGAGGAGACAGGTAAGATAAACTTTTTGACGTAATCAGACAAAATGGCAAGCACTCCAATATTGATTGGAAAGATTATTTCTCGGGGAGCAATGCTGTAAGCCATAAGGATTTTTTTATATTGGTTTTATTGTCTCCATAAAAAAAGTGAAAGCGTTTCAATTGAGACTAAACCTTCTTACAGATAGTTAAAGTAAACAATTGAGACTAGATCTTCTTACAGATTTTTAAAGTAAACAATTAGAGAAAAAATAAACTACAATGGATAGAAATGTAACTAGATTTTAATTGTATGCCTGATTATTGAAAAATATTGATTAAGAAAGTTTTATAGGAGATGATTGACAAACTCCAAAGACAATGGAATGTTACATTTGATAAAAAGACTACTAGATTGGGATATTTTGAATTTCAAACGACTGAGTTTAATATGCAACGCGATACACATTGTTAAATGAATTGGGACTTGATTAGTATGCATTTTATAAGTAATGAGTTTTAATTGCTTTAAAGGATACAATTATGCTAAAATATTAACCTTGACAAACAAGGAGTGATTACAATTTAGTGGGTTCAATTCTATTCAGAATTATAAATGTGTGCATTTTGTTTCTGGATATTAATTGACGTGAATTTAACTGTTACAGAGAACGGGAAAGCTGTTTTCCTGAGGAGAAAGCAGCCTGGTTTGCTTTTTGTATTTTTCCTATTTTTAATATGATGAGTTAATTTGTGTAATTACAGGAAAGGGAAAAACAAATATGGTTCTTGATCTTAACAAGGAAGCAGTGATCATAATAGAATACCAGCTAGCATATTTGATTTTGACTGATAAAGCATTTAAATTTTCACAAACTATAGTGATGGAATAAGTAAGATTGTTTTGATTTTTGTTCATTGGGGTATTAAGCCGAACCAAATAGCTGTAAGCAAATGTTAAGCACGTGTTGAAGACAACGACAGAACACAGCAGCTAAAGCAGCAGCGCAAACACTTCCTGCACAGCATACACAACAACAAAAACTGAGTCGCTCTCAAAAACGGTATTAATTGATACGCAAAACATTGCACCACAGAAGGAAAAAATGCATGGATACATGAAGACACAGAACAGTCTGCAGACGAACTGTACACAGCTAAAGGCCTACCGTGCCTACCAAAAATTTATTCCAAAATTGAGCCATAAATGTCTCAACAGGGAGGAATGATATGATGGACATCGAAATACCTACTTTTAAAATTTTTGTAGGAACTGTCTAATTTGTTACATATATAATGTGCAAGGTAACCTCAGGTCCAAACCAGGACAACGTCCAAAAGGGACCTACCCATTTGAAATTATACACATGGATTTTATTGATCTGTAAAGAACATGTGATCTCCAGAATCATCTGGAGTGACAATGGAGCTCATTTTGCAAACAGCATAGTGCAAAACATGGCAAAACACCTAAGTAGAGCGAACAAATGGTACGATAAAACCAAGGCTTGAGAAAACCATGGGGGAGATAAATAAGCCATGGCCAGAACGCCTAACACTGGCCAAAACGTATATGAAGATAGTACCAACTAGCTCGGGATTAACACCTTTTTGAGATAGTTCATGGAAGACCATTCCAACTTCCTCTATGGGAAGATGAACCATGACGAGAGACTAAGGAAGGAGAGAAACTTATCCAAAGAACATGTAAGCTGCCGTGATCCTTTTGTCTATCTTGCAGGAGGTGGTGAAGCCAGGTGACTGGATCCTGATCTGAGTCATAAAAGGAAGTCCTGGTTCTCTCCACGATGGGAAGACCCATTCGTGGCCCAACTCACCAACCTCCACAGCAGCAAAGATCACTGAAAAGTCAAAGTCGATTCACCAACCTCAGGTCAAGGTAGTTCGAGACACAGGTGACTCTTGAGTAGACTGTAAGTCGGACGGTGTCAAAACCCTTGTCCGTGAAAAACTCATCTGACGTCTACTCACCTGCCACGAGCACCCCTCACTTAACCCTGACCTCCCATAGACTTTGCGCCTCTATACAGAAGCCACAGTGAAAGCTGTTGCCACCCACATCACAGTGACTGAACTGTCAGTGACTGCACTGTCAGTGACAACCTGGGCGTGTCTGAACGCCCCACCCACAAAGACTCAAGCTGGAAACCAAGATGGTGACATACTCCTATCACAGAGGAGAGTGAAGTGGTATAGAAAGAACAACCTGGAGAACTACTATGAAGAAGACGTGTGGTATAATTTCATGGTGTTCCAGAAAAAACTGATTGTTGCGAATGAAAGTAGTTGCCGTATACCCATTTCCACAGATCCTGACATCCTGAATTCACTGGGTCTAGGCGTCACATTTAAATCTGCAGTCGTGCAGATGGTCTAAGATGCATTCCTTTTAAGGAGAGTGAACATAACAGTAAGAGATCAAAATCAGTGCAAAATCAGTGCAATTCAAACCACGTGATTCAATCTGGTGCGATGATGTTCCTGTTGACCAAAGGTTGTGGTCCACCCCCCCAGAAAATCATGTGTAAAGACATTGAGCTGTTACATGAGTGTTCATTAACCAAACAGTCAAGGCCCTACAGGGTATAGCAGATGATTTAAAAGCCTTTATGGAAGTTGCAGGACCAATAGTCCTGGATCTGATAACAGCCAAAGATGGAGATGTGTGTGCCATGATGGGAGAACACTGCTGCACCTTCATCCCAGATGAAACCAGTACATTACTCGTGCTGTAGCTGAAATAAAGGCCCTAGTCAACACCATGGCCCAGGATCATTCAGCCGTAGGTGTATCATTGTGGTCGTGGTTAATAACCGGGTCATGATTCTCAATTCTGTTTAAAATTGCAACCTTGCGTTTTTTGCTACTGTTCTGTATTTTTTCTGTGTGTAATCCCCTGTATGAAAGTTATGATTCAAAACACAATCCAGCACACGCTAGTAGCTTATAGTGACACAGTATCCCCGCATGACAGACCATACTGGAGATTATCGCATTCTTTCGAAGTGTGACGAGTCCTCTATGCAAATGTGTTTGTCTTGATTTAAATATTGGGTTCGCTCATTAAGAGGGACGTAGAGGAATTTTTACCACTGATTACATCATTTCTCGCCTCTGCCTTGACATGTGATTTTGTTATTTTCCATACCCTGTTGCGTAACTGTCAATGATATTTGTATTCTAGAACCTGGAGGGGAGGGATACAAATTAATATGTTTAATGAAAATTCTTTCAAGTCACAACAGGGGGGAAATGTGAAATATGAATTGTATTCTTATATTTAATCTTGCACCCTTCTGCACTCTTATGAATTTAGTCACTAGAATATAATTTTTACTGACACCTACAGGTCAAGGCCTGTCATCACTTTGTATATAACACACCCCTTTCGTGTTCCCGCCTAAAGTTTGTCTCCGCCTAAACTTCTATTAAATACCATCACCGACCGAGCGGACGGCGTATCTGGTTGGGGGACCTCGACGTGGACGCTAGCTCTGTCCGTCCACTCCCCCCTTCTTAGGAAGGGTGGGGGCTAGCCAAGGGGGCTAGCCAAGAACAAAGGAAGCGGAGCGAGCAACGTCCATTTTGAGAGCGGTCAGGATGGGGCCTCCCTCCCAGATAACCTCCATCGGCCGGGAGTCAAAAACTACCACATGTTTTGCTGCTTCCTCTGTATGAAGATTATTGTCGAGGCAATCCAGCTTTGACACTATTCAGCCATGCCTATGCTTCATACACATAAGATTAGCTGTGAACAATACGCAGCAGAAGGAGCAACATCTCAATGCCGCTGGAAATCCAGAGCTGGACGCTTCAGACCAACCATTGCATCTATTACTATGGGGAAAGTGAGATCCCTACCCGATAAGAATGAAGAGCTGTCGGTGCTTACCAGGCCGGAAATGGAGTCGAGGGGTTGTACTCAGCTACTGTTGATTCTTCAGCTCCAGACTACTGAGGGACTGTGCGGATAACCTTGGAAGAGTGACTCTGCATATTTTCAACCTCGGTCACAGTTTGCAGAAGTTTCCCATCTTGTGGAAGACTTCCTGTGTGTGGTTCCAGTTTTATCTAACTCTACAACATCTTTTTCTTGTGTCTGAATCCGTTTTTGCTACTGCAACCAAGAGGGTGCCGCTCAAGTGGTAG
Source organism: Stigmatopora argus (assembly GCF_051989625.1). Classification (NCBI taxonomy): domain Eukaryota; kingdom Metazoa; phylum Chordata; class Actinopteri; order Syngnathiformes; family Syngnathidae; genus Stigmatopora; species Stigmatopora argus. Next base: position 3,861,148 of record NC_135410.1, read on the forward strand.
CCGGTAGCGGTAGCTCCTTCTGCTATTGCTCGTTTTGTGTTTTTGCTGCTTTTCTGTCTTTTTTATTGCATTTTGGTATTTCTTGATGATTTCCCACATACTTTGCTTTGCTTTGTACTTTGTGCTTTTTGCTTTGTTGTTCTGCAGCCTTTGCGACTCGGCCCCACCCGTCGCGTGGCTTGGTTTTCTTTGTGCTAGTCCTAGACGTCTTTGGAGCCATTCAGCTGTGCCTCCGCTGTCATGCATGCAGGATCAGCTGTAAGCAGTGGACGATAGTGATAGAAAAGGCAAAGCTCCAGACCGAGCATTCCATCATTGTTATGGGAGCGTGAGATCTCTCCCCGGTCAGATGGAGGAGCTGCCGGTGCTTGCTTTGAAGCCCCCCACCGGCCTCTCCGCTGCTGCTGATTAGGTGATAGGACAGTTTAGGAGGATAGGCAAGGAAGATGATCTTTAAAACCTCCAGACTACTGAGGGACTGTGCGGCAACCTCAGTCTCAGTCTGCAGAAGGTCCCCATCTTGTGGACTTCCTCTGTGTGGCTCCAGTTTTTTACCTAGGACTACAATGTCTTGTGTGTCTTGTGTCTGTCTTGCTACTGCAACCAAGAAATTTCCCAAATACGGGATGAAATAAAGTTCTAACCTAACCTAACATTCCATTTTTTCTGAAGTCAGATTAGGCTAAAGTTCTCCTGTTTCAGGTCAGTCAGGATTACCAAACTTTTGTGCAGGTTCCCGCTGGTGCCGCTATGATTGAGTGCGAATGGTTCTCTGTCTCTGTATGTGCCCTACGGTTGACTGATGACCAGTCTAGGGTATAGTCTCCCCTTTGGCCAAAGTCCGCTGGCATAGGCTCCAGCAACCCATGCAACCCATGCAACCCTTACGAGGATGCTTGGTTCGGTAGATGAATATTTAATTTTGTTAAATGCCACAAAAATGAGAGATAATTTCATATTTTAAAGTTTGGAAAAGTACAGATGATGATGTTTTGGACTTGGAACCTCCTGATTGGTTAACTTACAACATTTGTATATTTAAGGCCACACCTTCCTTGCTTGAAATCATGTAAAAATACTAATAAATCAGGTAGGAAATCGTAGAGAGAATCGCGGAGCTCCATAATTCCTCCTTGGGGGCAATTCTCAGATACTTAAAGGTTCCAACCTCATCTGTTCACTTATAGACATCATGGGAATGGCATCACACTGCTCAGGAAGGAGATGGCCTCTATGTCCCAGAGATGAATGTGTTTGGGTCCGAAGCCTGCGAATCAATGCCAGAAGAAAAGCCATGCCATGGAAAACAATTGATTGAATGAATGATAAACGGAGATAATTTCTTCCTACAACAGGAAATAGAGTCAAACCACGCCTACAAATTATGTAAGAAATTTAAGGAGAGAAGCAGGCAACTAGTATAATGGATTGGACAGCACAGTCACCACATCTCAACCCCATTGAGCCGTTGAAGCTTTACTTTTGAATGGTAGCGTGCAGTAATACCCCAACATACGAGCAATTTGAGATATGGGTAAAATTTCGAGCAAATATTTATCTTGAGATACGAGACAAATTTTGATGTACGAGCATACAGCGGACGCGAGAGGCTACTCATAAGAATTTTTTAATAATGCATTTTTTCAGTGTTTTTTCCACCTTAGTCAGAGTAGAATGGCGGAGCTTGATCGCAAATACGAGTGGAGCATACTACTTCTCGTTGGCAAGTGGTCGTGCGTTATCCTATTGAGGACATTTGTGTGCATCATTTTTGGAATATTTTGAAGAGAAGACAAAAGCAAAAAACCCTCAATAGGTTCCTTTTAGCTACAGCTGAAAGTCAGGGTGGCAAAGGGAACCAACCCGGGAAAAGAACGGTATAAAAATTAGAAATAAGTTTAGTGTAAGCTTAGTATAAGCTTATTTTTGAGTGTCTGTATCGTAATCCAAGTTCATTTAAATTTGTTTATGTTATGTTATGAGACGTTGCCGTGCAAAAAATCTCTCTGTCCTTCTCTCTCTCCCCTCCGCGGAATCTGTCTAATTTTAGTACTATTAAACATCATAACCACTGGTTATTTGTTACTCTGTTAATAGATGGCAAATTAGAACGAATAAAAATATTCTTCCAATCCAATATCCTGTTTTTGGTGTTTATTTAGAGGGTTGGAACAAATTAATTTGTTATTAGTTCATTACTATGGGAAACTTTCATTTGAGATACGAGTAACGCATTAAGCTCGTATCTCGAGGTACCATTGTACAGTATGCGTGTGGGTGGGTTTATGTTATAGCTGTGCTGGGCCTTCAGGGCGTGCAAGGGCTTCTCTGCTGGCCAAACAATATCTGAATATTAGACAGGTGTTAATTATATTATGTCCATGAATACTTATTTAATAATTCCGTATTATCTGTCAACTTCCTTCCATTGCTTTTCCTGTGGTTGCGCTGCATCCATATTGTGTTTTCATATGTAAGCATTAAACCAATCACATTTCAGCTATTACCGTATTTACTCGCATATCAGCCGCTTTTGGTGGACAAAAAATGATGACTGAATCGAGGGTACGGCTATTATGCACATGAAAACACGACATGCACGAAACTGCAAGTTGACGACGCCATGACACGATGACGTCACGACGCGATGGCGCCGTGAAGTCGTGACACAATGGCGCCGTGAAGTCATGACGCAAGACAATGCGGCCGATACGGTCATTCATTTCAAAATAGAGAAAAGATAAACAGATAAAACACTAAACTAAATTTATTTTGACGTCTATGAATGAAATTCAAGATAAAAAAAAGTATGTATTTTGAATAGAACGTGAAAAAACTCATGTTTCTGTTCGTCACTGCTCACTCGGGGCACGGCCATCTTACCTAGGCTGGGGCACAGCCATCTTACCTAGGGCGCTGCCGTCTAAACCTATAAACGTGCTCTGACTGGACGCGAGTAGCCTTCATTTTGAAATAAAACAAAATAACACTTTGATTTTTTTCGTTTTATTTCTTGTTCGAAAGTGACAACTATTGGAGTAATATGAACCATTGAAAGAATTGAGATATTTTGACATTAGAAGCACTATGGCTGCCTCAACATCTTCAACTTCTGGTAAGAAAATTGTAATTTCTGTAATTAGAAAGCATCAGGTTCTCATCAAGATATACTTATTTATTTTTTCAAATTGAATAATTTGATATTCTGCATTCACAAAGACAGGCATATTAGCTCCCTTATGATATTGACCCTAATAATGTGCTTTTGATTCATACAGTATCTCAGAACTACAACGTGTGATGATTAACACATTTGTACTCCCCATTAAAACCATGAATATGGAGGTGAAAATTGGGAATCAGGGGCTTGCTTATACGTGAGAAATTGTAAAATTCAACAATTTTGAGGCAATTTTAAGTGTGGCTTATATACTAGTAAATACGGTACAGTGGTACCCCGAGATATGAGCTTAATGCGTTCCGGGACTGAGCTCGTATGTCGATTTACTCGTAACTCAAATGAACGTTTCCCATAGAAATGAACAAAACAAATTAATTTGTTCCAACCCTCTGAAAAAATACCAAAAACAGGATATTGGATTGGAAAAACATTTTTATTTGTTCTAATTCGCCATGTATTAACAAAGTAACAAATAACTATTGGTTTAATAGTACTAAAATGTGTTTAATAGTACTAAAATTAGACCGATCTAGTGGAAGGGAGAGAGAGAGAGGGACAGAGAGAGAGAGGGGGTGGAGAGAGAGACAGAGAGAGACTTTTTGCACAGCAACGCACTCGTAACATAACATAAATAAATTTAACTGAACTTGGATTACGATGCAGACACACTAAAATATGTTTAATCTAACCTTACACTAAACTTAATTCTAACTTTGTTTTAAATTTTTATACCTTTCTCCTCCCGGGTTGGCTCTATTTGCCCCGCCTCCACCCTGACTTACAGATGCAACCTATCGAGTGTTGTTTGCTTTTGTCTTCCCTTCAAAATATTCCGAAAATGATGCACACAAATGTCCTCACAATAGGATAACGCACGACCACTTGCCAACTTGGTAAGTAGTACTCCTTTCGTATTAGCGAACAAGCTCCGCCATTAGCACTGACTAACGGGAAAAAAACACTGAAAAAATGCAACGCTGCGCCCAGTGCTCGTAGTTCGTTGCAACCAGAAATACAGTGCCCATGATGTTCTTATGAGCAACCTCTCACGTCCGCATATATCAAAATTTGTCTAGTATCTCAAGATAAATATTTGCTTGAAATGTTACTCGTATCTCAAATTGCTCGTATGTCAGGGCACTCGTATGTCGAGGTATGACTGTATTTCTTGCCAGGGTCAGCAAATTATCTGGAGGCCTTCATAATTAGTTCTGCAGGCCCTTTTCCATAGAATAGGTGTCGGTCAGACAGTTGCTTTAACCAATCAGAATTTGAGTTGGCGACACCAAGGGCTTCTTAAAGGCATACAAAAACGTCAGCGTTATTACACCCTATGATTGGATAGTGGACTAGCCAGAGATAGAAAACTGCATTTGTAGCGAGCTGCACAAGCAAATGTATTGTTGTGTTTATTTAATAGTGATTTTGTAAACCCACAATGGCTGAAGGAGAAGAAGAAATGGATTTGGTTTGCTGTCAAAGCCATTTTCAAGGCTGACTTTTGAAGAGAAGCTAAAGAAAGCGAAGCAAGCTAGCAAGCTTGTCACAATTGGGAAAATGATTTGTCTGCCACATCCTAGCCACTAACAATGGAGTGACATTCCTGGGTCACAGGTGAAGAAAATTAGGGAAATCTTAATAAACCTGATTACTGTCATTTTTGGGAGGCAAACCGAACTTTCATTTCAGGAAATCACAGGAACACAAAGGTAATCTATACAACAGACTAGTTGAAACCTTCTTAAGGAAAGAAAGGAGGATTGATTTTGTGTACAAATAGAAATGAATTTTGGTGAGTAAAATCATTTTTCTAAAATGTGGCTATATTCCTAAATACTATTGGAATTTTATGAGGTTATTATTGATGATTTGTTGTGTGTTGCATCTGTAGCTGCACTAAAGGTTTTATAAAAGTTCCATAAAATACTTATTGAGGGTTAGATTGATTCAGACGATGCACTAGTACTGAGGGCCGATGTGTGAAATGCACACCGAGGAGCAAAGTGGAAGTTTAATTTTCCCCAAAACGTTGACAGCAATGAAGATGAATAACGTGGTCTTAGTACTGAAACCATTTATAAGCAAGCTTTGAAAGTATTGGACAGAAAGCCAAAAATCCACCACCACTGTCATATTAAAAAAAACAAATGCCTGAACTAGAACAATGCTGTTAAATACGAAGATGCCACATTAGTCTACAAAATCTTCCAATACAAAGCCCCTCCCCCACTGCAAGATTTTGTACCAAATAAATTCGAAGACAACAACAAGGGCTAGAGGTGAATGTAGTTCCCTTCAAAAATAGTGCTTTCAGCCAAAGCAGCTTCTCTGTCTGCGGCGCCCATACCTAGAACTCAATACCAATTGACATAAGTGAACTCCCTTCTCTGAACCTCTTCACCAATCATCTTAAAGCCTGTCTGTTTGACAAACAAAATTGCAATCCCGATGCTGTCTAAATTTGTGCTATGTGTGTGTTAATGTGCCTAGTGCAGGGGTGGCCAACTCCGGTCCTCGAGAGCCGCTATCCGGTGTGTTTTCCATATCTCCCTCCTCTAGCACACCTGAATCAAATGACCAACTCATCAGCAAGCCGTCCAGAAGATTGATACCGATCCTGATTATTTGATTCAGGTGTGTTGGTGAAGGGAGACATGGAAAACAGACCGGATAGCGGCTCTCGAGGACCGGAGTTGGCCACCCCTGCCCTAGTGTATGCCATTGTTTATCTTGTACCTATTCAAGGGACTAAAGAAGGAAATTAGCCTACGGCTACAATCTTACATATTTACATTATTCATTAACATGAATATAGATAGATATGGTCATTAATATGTGCTGTCCCTTATCAAATAAATAAATACATAAAAAAGTGTACAAGAGATAGATGACAGCCATCAAATATGGCAATCGTCTTGACGGTGTCCTTGTACAAAACATATTTGTACAAAAAAGAAATAGCAGTTACAATTTCCCATTACCATGTTCTGTGTGCACCAAAAACCTCCCGGACAAGCTCATTACTATGCCACACGTCGGGAATGAGAAAAAGTGGCATAGTAGCGAGAGTGGCATAGTAACGAAGGTTTTTAAAAGTTTTATTGTACAAAAAAAACAGCTTTATTTTCTCATGTTATCCATCAGCTCAGTCCAAATTGATTTCACTCACCCACAATGGGATCGCAAAAAGGAAAAAGAGGAATGAAATGTACTGTATGACAGAAAGTGAGCCATATTTAATCTATAAAGCTATTTTTTCACTTGACCTACGCTTGACACCAGATCAACGCTGCATGTTGTGCTAGGTCAGTCCACACAAGAATGTAGTGCTGACTTTGGACTCCTATGCAGATTAGGTATGATGTTTTTAACACAAAATCTTTTAACTGGGCTGATTAGAATAAATAGCTGACAATAATTGTATCCTTCTTGCTGAGAATGCCCTTCACAGTGGTTCTCTTAAATTCGACGCCCCATTTCTTGCTTTTCTCCCTGGCTAGGTTGGACTGATTCGACTCCTTCTTCGCACCATCGATTATCTCCTTCTCCTGCAACGTAAAGTCGGTTCTCTTGCGTTTCTGAACTGACATTGTGGGCTAAATTAAAAAAAATAATGAATTTGAAAATACAACACACACAATAATGGCGTAGTAGCGAGATTAAATTTATTTTGTATTGAATTTTGTCGGGGCCGAGCAAAAGTGGCATAATAGTGAGATTGGCATAGTAATAAGGTGGCATAGTAAAGAGATTTCACTGTACTTTAAAATACATTCATCTTGTTTTTTTAGCTTCTATTTTATGGTTATGGAAGGGTTAACTGTGTTTGGCTCTTTTTTTTAATACCAACCAGGACATTCATGGTATATCATTACCAATGTCAGATAATCTTTGAAAATGTTACAGTCATTCAACATTTATTATCAGGTGCTCAAGTTACTAGCGGACGAGTCATAGAGGTCAATATTCGATTTAATACAGTTTGTTTTCACACTATCAATTCACCAGTGGGGTCACAGCGTTTGTGTTGTTTGTCTTCCAAATGACAATGGAGAGTGACAGCAGTTATAGAAAGATTAACCAAAATATGCTGTCCACAGTAACTACATATATTTTTTTTTTCAAAATTAGATTCCCTTCAAAGTTTTAAGGCAAAAGAAGTAGGTAAATGTTTAATTTTTTTATTTGTGCAAGTTGGCCTTTATACATTTCAAGGCTTTGTAATTCGAGTTTACAGAACTGTTGCCCCTTTATTAAAACCCAACTAAAGATATACAGTATATTCATTCATTTTCTGAACCCGTTTACACTCATTAGGGTTTCGGGGGTGCTGTAGCCTATCCTAGTTGACTCCGGGCCAGAGGAGGGGACACCCTGAATCGGTGGCCAGCCATTCGGAGGGCACAAAAAGACGGACGCCCATGCACACTCACACCCATACCCAGGAGCAATTTAGAGTGTCCAATCAGCCTACCATGCATGTTTTTTTTGGAGTGTGGGAGGAAACCAGAGTACCCGGAGGAAACCCACGCAGTTCTGGGGCGAACATGCAAACTCCACACAGGTGGACTGATCTGGATTTGAACCCAAGACCCCAGAGCTGTCAAACTGATGCGCTAACCACTCATGCGCCGGGCCGCCCATATACAGTATAAATGAGGTACTGGAAAAACAGTAATCAAAACTTGGTTGGTTTGTTGCGCTGACTAACATTTTTGTCATGAATAAAAATATATTTGTTAAATTTTCCAATGTTACTCACTGATTTCAGGTCAAAAATTATGGTGGGGTCTCAAATTTTGGGTTCTTTATCAGAATTATACCATGATCTTAATGAGCTCTTAGTACCGCTAACATTGTTACCAATATAAATAAATCATAGTGATTCTTATATATTTGAAAGTACAGTGGTACCTCTACTTACAAATTTAATTGCTTCCAGAAGTGGTTTTATAACTTATAGAATTTGTAGAAGCACATTTTATATATTTTATATTGCATTAGCATAGTATACCTAATTCCTATGAAATATGTATGCAAAAGTATGTACGTATGGTAAAAAAATAGATAAAATAATTTATTAAGCCATTAAAATAAATGCATATTAAAATTGATAATATTTTCAAATGGGTGGAATTGTGGCAGGGGAGAGAACATACTGTAACCCACAAGTCAGAATCAGGGAGACGCAACTTCTTTCTACCCAATGGGAGGCAAGCGAAGTGATGGGAAATAGCTAATGCACATGTGTCAAAGTGGCGGCCCAGGGGCCAAATCTGGCCCGCCGCATCATTTAGTGTGGCCCGGGAAAGTAAATCATGAGTGCCGACTTTCTGTTTTAGGATCAAATGAAAATGAAGAGTGTAGATGTGTATTAAATTTCCTGATTTTCCCCCTTTTAAATCAATAATTGTAATTTTTTAATCATTTTTTTCTGTTTTTTTAGTTCAAAAATCATTTTGTAAAATCTAAAAATATATTTTAAAAAAACCTAAAATAAACATTGTTTTAGATCTATAAAAAAACTGAATATTCAGGGCTTTTAATCCAGTTCTTTTGATAAAAAAAATAAATCTAAATATTATATCTAAAATGGTCCGGCCCACGTGAAATCAAGTTGACGTTAAACCGGCCCGCGAACCAACCCGAGTCTGACACCCTTGAGCTAATGGGAAGTTATTGTTTTGAATGTGTTTTGATACACATGCACAAGGCTAAAGATTCAACTCACACGCACGCACATAAATAAACACACTGAGACGTCTCAATTGTGGAATCCACCCCTCCCTTTGAGTTGAGACGTCCATGTAATCAGGGCCGTGTGGTGACAAAACCTAGTACGGACAAAATCATACGCAAAAAGCATGTTCCCAAGGCATCATGACCCTCTTTTTAAGAAGTGCTGGTTTGACAATTCCTGGTTTCTTAAATTCTCCCATAAAAATAAACAAATCAAACGGTAATCTGAAAAATTACTTCAATGAAAAAATATATTTCAAACATATTGACATCAAGTACCACTCACAACCATATCACTGATCATACCGGAATCAAGTACACCACCACACATGAAATTCAATTATTCAAACAGAACTAAACTGAAAAATGTTTTTGGTTCAAAGTGGTGGTTCAAGTATCTAAGAAAACAGAATTTATACAGAATTCAAAGAACACTGCCAAATGTTGAAAAAAAAGTTTAAAATCGAAATATTTTTCATCTACACGTCCCATGCTTACAGGGTTGTCACTAATACTGCACTTTGGTTTCCTGGGATTGGCTGGCTAAAATGATCCAATTCTGCATCGGTTATGTTCCTGTAAAACATAAAAGCAAATTTATTCCTTCATTTATTTTCTGTAATGCGCATGCTCACAAGGGTCGCGGGGGGTGCTGGAGCCTATCCCAGCTGTCTTTGGGCACCACGTGGGGGACACCTCGAATTGGTGGTCAGCCAATCGCAGGGCACAAGGAGACGAACAACCATTCACGCTCACACTCATACCCAGGGGCAATTTAGAGTGTTCAACCAGCCTACCATGTTTTTGGGATGTGGGAGGAAACCGGAGTACAGTAATCCCTCGATTATCGCGATTAATGTAGACCAGACATGGCTGCGATAAACGAAAAACCACAAAGTAGGGTCACCCCTATTTAAATTATTTATTTAATTATTTATTTTTACTTCAGTGCTGAGTTCTAGTATCAAACGGAGGACAGGGGAGTGGCTTCCGCTTGTGAGTTTCAGCGTGGATTTTCACATCTTTATGAACTTACAAAAAAAAATCCCCCAGAAAAAAATCTGCGATGTAGTGAAACCGCGAAAGTTGAAGCCGCAATATTCGAGGGATTACTGTACCCGGAGGACCGACCTGGGATCGAACCCGCAAACCCAGAACAGTGAGGCCGCCAAATTGTTAATAATAATTAAAAAATAATAATAGCAGTAGTTTGTGCTATTATGAAGCTAGTGAATAAATAACTTCACTATAAATAATTTTCCTTGCAATTTTGATGTTATTTTTTTTAAAAATAAAATATAGATAATACCTACATATTTTATTTTTTTCTCCATTAGATGAAATATGAATAATTTTACACAGCATCCTAATCGGTAAGAAATATTAGTTCAGTTAAATGCTTTCTCCCTAACTCCAAATTAATCAAATGAGGCAAACAATGAGGACTTCACCTAATCACTTCAGCATTAAATAAAACATCTAAAACGATGCAAATAGACCATTTCCCCGCGTTTGGTGATGGTGATTTACTTTCGGTTCTCCAACGTGACCGCTCGTGCACTAAAATGTGTACATACTATTACAGTAGTGGTGTGCCGTCAGGGCCTTTTCTGCTGGCCTAAGAAATATCTAAATCACAGACTGGTGTTAATTATATTTTCTCCATGAATACTTATTAAATAATTCCAAATTGTCTGTCAGCTTCCTTTCATTGCTTTCCCCCTGGTTGAACTGCTTCCCGATGTGTGTTTTCATATTGAAGCATTTAACCAATCACATTTCAGCCATTATTTGTTGCCAGGGTCAGAAATCTGCCTCAAGGCCTTCACAATCAGTTCTACAGGCTCTGCTGCATTAAACAAGCGTCGATAAGACTGTTGCTTTAACCAATCAGATTTCGAGTTGGCGACACCAAGGCCTTCTCGCAGGTTTAGGGATACGCCATCGCTTACACAAACTATGATTGGCTAGTGATAGAGTAGGCGGGCCAAAGCAGGAGTGAGCGAGCCAGAGCTCGCAAACTCTACCCACAATGGGCGACCGAGGAAAACTAATGGATTTGGTTGCAGATTTAATGACAAAGCCATTTTCCAGACGAACTTTTCCAGAAAAAATGGGCGTCATTAAGAAAGGGCGGTCAAGTCAGAAGCTAGCAAGCCTGTTACAACCCGGAAAAGGGTTTGTCCGCCACTTTCAGTTCGCTAACTACGAGCGCTACCCCTGGCTCACGGGCTCCAAGGAACACTGCAAATTGTGTTGCTGGGAGGGCTTGTTATTTGCCATTGATCGACATGGTGTTTGGAGCAACACTGGATTTGCAAATTTGACTTGTTTAATCAAAGCAGCAACGAGACACCAAAGCCCTGCCGGACACTTACACGCAACAGTGCTCTCCAAAACTTTTGGGGAAACCCGAGTGGAGTTACAGTTCAGCAAGCAAGTGCGCAGGGAAACAGAGTGCCACAACGAAAAGGTAAAGATAAATAGGGAAATCTTAAAAGTTGGATAGACCGTTATTTCTTTGGGGTAAGCAGGGACTTTCATTTCGGGGACACGATGAAAGCGCTGCATCCCCAAACAAAGGAAGTTATAATAATAATACTAATACTAATAATAGTAGTAATAATAACAAACAACAATAATAACAACAATAACAATAATAACAACAATAATAATAACAACAATAATAATACTAATAATAATAATGTTGCACTTACGCCTGTGGTAATGAAGTGCTTTGAAAAGTTGGTCGCCCGCCATATCAGGAATACAATCCCTCCCTCAGTTGACCCTCACCAGTTTGCTTATAGAGCAAATAGGTCCACTGAGGACGCCATCGCCGTAGCTCTACACACAGCACTGAGCCACCTGGAGCACCATGGGAACTACGTGAGGATGCTTTTCATTGACTATAGCTCAGCCTTCAACACTATAATACCGGACCTTTTGGCTGACAAACTCTCCCAGCTTGGACTATCCTCTTCCATCTGCTGCTGGATAAAGAACTTCTTAACCAACCGACCACAAACTGTTAGACTTGGTCCCCACCTCTCTTCCTCCATTACACTGAGCACTGGCTCCCCTCAAGGCTGTGTACTGAGTCCTCTTCTGTACTCCCTGTACACATACGACTGCACACCAACCCACCAGTCTAACTCCATCATCAAATTTGCCGATGACACCACTGTGGTCGGACTCATCTCAGGAGGGGATGAGTCGGCCTACAGAGATGAGGTCAACAAACTGTCTTCGTGGTGCTCGGTGAACAATCTCACACTGAACACCACGAAAACTAAAGAAATATTCCTGGACTTTCGCAAACACAGCACAGATCTGGCCCCACTCCTCATAAATGGAGTATGTGTAGACAGGGTCCAGTCCTTTAAATTCCTGGGGGTTCACATCACGGATAAGCTCTCCTGGTCTATCAACACCACGGCAGTGGTGAAGAAGGCCCAGAAACGACTCAATTTCCTCAGGGTACTCAGGAGGAACAACTTGGACACCAAGCTTCTGGTAACCTTCTATAGAGCCACTGTAGAGAGCTTCCTGGCATACTGCATCACAGTGTGGTACGCTGGAAGCACGGCAGCAGACAAAAAGGCCATGCAGAGAGTGATTAACACTGCCCAGAAGATCGTCGGCTGCTCTCTGCCCTCACTGGAAGACATTGCCAGCCCTCGCTACCTCAGCAGAGCCGGGAACATTGTCAGGGACCCATACCACCCTGGTCACAACCTGCTCCAGATGCTGCCCTCTGGCAGACGCTACAGGTCTCACAAAGGACGGACAAATAGACTTAAGGACATTTTTTCCCCACATCCATCAGGACTCTGAACTTGCGGTAGCACGACACACAATCCCTTCTCTGCAATAGAATCCCATGTGGGAGGAAACGGGTTACCCTTGCAGGCCCGGGGAGAACATGCAAACTCCACACAGATGGACGTAACCTGGATTTGAACGCATGACCCCAGAGCTTTGAGGATGAGACTGGGGTTTTTTTGGAAGAGGATGCATTCATGGACATTCATCAATCATGTGTGTAAATGCTGCTGTATCATGGTAAAACCAGCCTTAATCTACAAGTTCGACTGTCCTCATGCTTTAAAAACAAGAACAAAGCCTTGCTGCCTGTCAACTGGATGAGGAACCGGAAAGCCTGGATCACGAAAGCCTTCACAAACGGTTTCATCCCTCGATGAAAGGATCAAGATCTGGACTGTGCAGGAGGACTTGGCCTAAATTGAATTGAATTCAATGCTTTTATTGTCATTTTACAAGTATGAGGACGGCCTGGCGGCTGAATGGTTAGCGCGTCGCCCCCACAGTGGGGGACCCGGGTTCAAATCCAGGTCGGTCCACCTGTGTGGAGTTTGCATGATCTCCTCGGGCCTGCATGGGTTTTCTCCGGGTACTCCGGTTTCCTCCCACATTCCAAACACATGCATGGTAGGCTGATCGGACACTAAATTGCCCCTAGGTATGAGTGTGAGCGTGAATGGTTGTTTGTCTCCTTGTGCCCTGCCATTGGCTGGACACCAATTCAGGGTGTCCCCCGCCTCTGGCCCGAAGTCAGCTGGGATAGGCTCCTAGCAACCACCGCAACCCTAGTGAGGATAAAGCGGTTCAGAAAATGAGATGAGATACAAGTATAATGGGATGTAGACAATTGTTTTTAAATGCAATGTTTGCCCTCTGATGGTATTCCCATTAATCTGTTTTTTTGGATTCATATAAAGCGGAGAGGAGCTATTTAAAAAAAATATTTTTACCTCATCTCATCTCATTTTCTGAACCGCTTTATCCTCATTGGGGTCGTGGAGGGTGCTGGAACTAATCCCAGCTGTCTCCGGGCCAGAGGCGGGGACACCCTGAATCGGTCGCCAGCCAATCGCAGGGCACAAGGAGACGGACAACTATGCACACTTACACCCATACCTAGAGGCAATTTAGAGTGTCCAATTAGCTTACAATGCACGTTTTTTTTGGAATGTGGGAGGAAACCCACGCAGGTCCGGAGAGAACATGCAAACTCCACACAGGTGGACGTGACCTGGATTCGAACCCAGGACCACATAGCTATGAGGCTGACGCGCTAACCACTTGCCCCACCGAGCCACCCTTAATCTTTTTATATATAATTTGAATTAATTATATATACAATTTTATATAAAAAAATTATTTAGATATTAATACGTTACAGCCTTCATATGCTTATAATTCGTATTTGATCAATACACTTGTAATGATAATTGAGTTTGTGTACTTGGTATAGGCGTGAAGACATGTAGTATTGTAGTTATAATAGGGATAATCCTACTTCTTGTTTTCTTTTTTTATTATTGTGGCCATTCCTGGCCTACATTATCCCCGATATTCAAGGGATTACTGTATATCTTTATCAATCACAGGGTCTTTCTTGAGTTTTTCTCAGTCTTCCTAGCATAATTTGAAAATGTGTGTTTATTATTGGGGTGGGTATATTATTTTATTTATTACTTGTTTACATATTGTAAATAATTGGCTCCTAATATTGAGGTATTATTTAAATATTGTACTTACTGCTCCTCCATGTACTATATGACGAGAAAGAGAGGGAGAGAGAGATAGTGAAAGTGCTGAAGAGCTGGTCTTGTTTTGTTTGGTTCGGGTTGTTGTGTAATTTTAATGGCTTAATAAATAATTTTCTTTTTTTCCCTACATATTTAAGACAAAATTAGATACTTTTATAATTTTTGAAAGGTTTAGTTCAGGTGTTGGCAACCCAAAATGATGAAAGAGCCAGATTTAACCCTAAAATCAAATGTGTACATTACCCTACTAACAAAATGACTACATTGGCTGCAAATACATAATTATAGCCTGCATGATTAATGTTTATTTTCCCTGTAGTGCATCCTATAGACATTAAAACTACTGTGGAACACTGGAGTGCAGTGAGCGTTGGTGTGGCACATTACTCTTTTTGTTATTTGACAACTTCTCGCTACAGAGCAAACATTCAGGCAATCCTTCCGTATTGGCACTGAATGCAAATGATTCGGTCCAAGAAACGTTGAATCCTGTTCTCCTCAGTCATTTTTATCTTTTTCCCTTTGAGATCCCTGGCCGAATCACACACCCACTGGTTTGTTTACAACAGCGACCTGCCGTCACCCCCACCCTGCTTATAGAAACATCTGGCGCAGGCTATCTAGCAAATCTTGGTTAACAAAAAAAAAAAAAAATAATATTTATTCTACACATTATTACAGCATTGGAAAATGTTAAGAATGTTTGTGTCGTGTTGGTCCGCCCACAGAAAACATGTTAAAAACAAAATTATATTTCTATTTTTAATTTTAAAAAAGCTGCAAGGCCACTAGGGCAGCAATAACTATGGGTTGCTGACACCTGGTTTTGGTGGTAGTATTAAATATCGTGCAATGGATTATGCAAATTCAATGTAAATTGTGTCTCTAAAATCCAAGTTACGAGAAAACTTTTGGAAGACAGATAGTCAGCCAGAAATACAGACAGACAGATAGATACCTTAAAACCTCTATTTCAACGGCATGCCGTTCTACTTTTCAAACTTTCCCGCCGTTCAATTAGAGGGTGCCGCTCTATTTTTCGACGAGCTGGTCAGAATTTTGAGAAGATGCGGTAAATTTTATGGATGAAAAGAGAAACCAGGTAACATATACATATTTATTTAACAAAAGGCACAAATACAAGGCAATTACTGGTAAAAAATTACAAATTCACTGGTGAAAATCAGAAAATTTGCTGTTGTAGCTGTCCTCGTCATTCACATCACCTTCCGCATCAGGGTTAGGCTTGCCGCTCTATTTTTCAAACCTTCCCCCGTAGTGACATTCAATTAGAGGGTGCCGTTCTATTTTTCAATTCTTCCACCAAAGTGCTGTTAGATTAGAGGTGCCGTTCAAATAGAGGTGCAGCTCAAATAGAGTTTTTACGGTGAATAAAATATGTTTGTTTGCATGCGTGTGCATGCGTGCGTCTGTGTGCAAGTGATCACGAAAGTTATGGATGGAAATGGTTTACGGCACATTGAGCCTTCTTCTGAATTAAAATGTGTTGCAAAATGTGTAGCTATTTTTGTTTAATACATTGAAAAAAAGTGTATATTTTGATAGATAACATTGTTTCATATTTTTGGTTATACAGTAAATGATTAGGTGATATAATTATGTAATGGATACACTATTTTACCTGTATTGAGGATTGATTGAAATGTTTTTGGTAACGGTGAAAAAAATATTAAAGTGAGGCAAACCTGTATGTGGCAGTGTTACCCCAGGAAAGATAATCATTTGGGCGTGGTGCAGGGCGTGGTACAATTGGCTGCTCCACAGCCGTAACCTCTCCGGAGTAGGATTTCAACAGTGAAGCATTCTTGCTGGCCAGCATGGCACGTTCATTTCGACGGAATTTAGCTCGCCGATTTTGAAACCAAACCTGCAATGAGACAAAAATAACATTAACAAGCAAAGGGGTCCGGCTTCGGCAGTCCCACCTCCTTGGGCGTGTTTTGGTCATCTATTTGCGTAAGGAACCCATGAATGGGTGACACAGGAATGCCAGATTTAAATAATGCAGCTGACGTGAACCAATTGGCTGAATCAAACCAGGAGGGACGTGCCTTTTGCTCAGAAGACGGCACTGCCACTGCCACAATCCTCTTTCAGAAGAAAACTGTCTTTTTGGTGTGGAGAGGCGTGTGAGTGGGCCGCAATGTTTTATCACTGCATCAGCAGATCTCATGTCTCTTCTCATCTCATTTTCTGAACCGCTTGTCAGGAGCGGCCCATTTGTCCCTCCTGGCGTGCCGTCAGGGCAGAGCGGCTGTGTTTTGGTATTTAAACATGAATGAGTCCTTGTATCATTGTCGGATCGTTCCTGCATGCGTCCTGCATGCTGCTGCATATTCCTGCATGCTCCCGTTTTGGTTCCAAGCCTTTGTTGTTTTGTAAAGCCCTTTTGAGTTATTAAAGATGTTGTTTTGAAGCTAATACCTCATCAAATCCTACTTCCCCGCGCCTGGGTCCGAATCCATTCCCGATCGTGCCACGACGACGCGTCGCGATTGTAACAGAACGATCCGACCATCATGGACCCAGCGGGAAACCACCCACGCTCGCGCCGATGCTCTCATCGACGCCAGCCACCCTTCTTGACCACATGGATTCAGCGGTAAGCTCCCCAAGATCTTTTAGTGAGTTTATAATGGACACGCCGTGGTGTGGGCACCTCAGAGACGTTCTGGCAGCAGAGGAATCCTGACTAGGAGGTAATTCTGAGCCTTCATCCACCTTTAAACTCACCCTTCGCTCAGCCCGTCGCACTGGGCTGCCAGCACAGCTAAGTCATAATATCCAAGTTCCTCGCTCGACCTCGCCCGTCCAGACGCCTCGCCCGACCACGCCATTCCAAGTTTCCCAAATTCCCATGCCAAAGCCATGCAAAATACTCCCTTTGCCACCTGGGTCGCCAGTCGCACCCGTGCCGAAGCCACGAACCAGGCTTCCGGTGCCGGCTGGCCCGCCAAGTTACTGCCTGCCAAGTTCCTGCCTGCCAAGTTCCAGCCTGCCAAGTTCCAGCCTGCCAAGTTCCAGCCTGCCAAGTTCCAGCCTGCCAAGTTCCAGCCTGCCAAGTTCCAGCCTGCCAAGTTCCAGCCTGCCAAGTTCCAGCCTGCCAAGTTCCAGCCTGCCAAGTTCCATCCTGCCAAGTTCCACACTGCCAAGTTCTCACCCACCCTCCCTGCCTGCTTTTTGCTTTTCATGGACATTCGGTATTAGGACGTCTAGAATCCATCCCTTAGAGGGGAGGTACTGTCAGGAGCGGCCCGTTTGTCCCTCCTGGTGTGCCGTCAGGGCAGAGCGGCTGCGGTCAATACGCGGATTACTTCCTGTTTTGGTATTTAAACATGAATGAGTCCTAGTGTCATTGTCGGATCTTTCCTGCATGCGTCCTGCATGCTGCTGCATATTCCTGTATGCTCCTGTTTTGGTTCCAAGCCTTTGTTGTTTTGTAAAGCCCTTTTGAGTTATTAAAAATGTCGTTTTGAAGCTAATACCTCGTCAAATCCTACTTCCCCGCGCCTGGGTCCGAATCCATTCCCGATCGTGCCACAACGACGCGGCGCGATCGTAACACCGCTTTCCTCACTAGGGTTGCGGGGGGTGCTGGTGCCTATCCCAGCTGACTTTGGGCCAAAGGCGGGGGACACCCTGAATTGGTGGACAGCCAATCGCAGGGCACAAGGAGACAAACAACCATTCACACACCAAGTGTCCGATCAGCCTACCATGCATGTCTTTCAAATGTGGGAGGAAACCAGAGTACCCGGAGAAAAGCCATGCAGGCCGGGGGACATTATGCAAACTCCACACAGGTGGACCGACCTGGATTTGAACCCAGGTCCTCCACTGTGAGGCCGACGGGCTAACCACTCAGCTTGGGCTGCCCCATGTGCGTCAAAAAAGCAGCTCAACTCAGTGAGAATGTACCGCAACATGCTTTAAATAGAAGCTTGGGCAAATTCCCACTTCTCTGGCGCGCAAACAAACACACAACAATCTCTGTCACACCGACACAGATTCACTGATGGGTCTTCTGTGTTGCGTGGACGCGCTTGACTTCTCTGACAATTAACCATATCCCTGATCTGCTGATCTGCTTGTTAGCCAAGTCTCTTGAATTAAAAAAGGTTGAAAACCCATTCACAGTGTTCGCCCTAGTTTACATACTAACAGTACACTAAACACTTGTCGTATTATGGTTCCAAAAATCGCATGCACTCAACAACGTAACGGTTATTTGTGATGCTGTGTTCAGAGTTACGTACTGCGAGAAATTCTAATAATTACCTGATTCAATCACTGGAATTCAATCGGTTTTGCAGATGGTGAAGTAGCCTTGAGGATCCTTGAACCACTCCATGCTAGTGACAGATGTACAAATATCTACTTCATACGCCAAGATCAATGACCAATGATATTGGAGAAGGAAAAAGTACAACAACTACGTCCATCTACTAACTACGACAGAGCCTTTTCTCCACACATTGCGTGTTGTCTTTTTATGATGACTGAAACCCGTTGGGTGTATTAATGGTGGCAGCTGAAGCACCAGCGCCTCTCTACTTTCAAAGCAGCCGCAGTGACAGTTTCTCATGGTGATTTTACTTATATGTCCTCTCTGGATCTCCAACGTGAGGTTGGCCGTATGAAGCCATGTTTTCACAATCACCCCCAGGCCATAAAGCATGCCATCATTCCTTATTGGAAGTGAAAAAAATCGATTTTTTGAAAAACTGGGGCCCAAATTCAAAGATCGAGCACAGTAAGATCCTAGAGCCCTACATTTGCAATTGTTTGTTCAAAACCGCATTCAAATCGGATGTACGGTGTTGTCTTCATTTTATCCAATGTTAACGGACAAACACACTAACGCACACACTAACGCAGACACACACATTCTCAGAAATAGTAATATGTATACATTATTTTTTTAAATCTACTCTGCCAAGAAGTCCAATTACAGCTTTCATTGAGAGAAGACATAAATTACAAAAATCTCCTTGTTTCATTGTGAATCAATTTCATACTGATAGTCAGGACGAAAAAAGTCCACTCAAGCATTAGACAAAATGGCATCTGGGGTCTGGCTGACGGGGAAGCAACGGGCAAGCCAGTCCAGAGGGCGTCGGCCTCAGAATTCTGAGTGTTCAATCCCTGGAGGGCTCCAGCCTTCCTCTATGGAGTTTGCATGTTCTCTCGGGGCATGCGTGAGTTGTCTAAGGGTGCTTTGGTTTCCTCCCGCATCCCAAAAACATGCATGATAGGCTTGTTGAACAATCTAATTTTTTTTTGCGTAAATTGGTTGTCCGTCTCATTGTGCCCTGAAACTGGCTGCTCACCAATTCAAGATGTGTCTTGCCTTGTGTCCCATAGTTGAATAGGATAGGCTCCAGCACACCCTGTGCTGAGGCAAATGAATAAATGTATGCAATTGAATTTCATTAAAATCATGGTTTTGTGGTTTGCAGAAGAAATTGGCCAAATTTTATTTGAATCCAAATGACCACTGTTACGTCCACGGGAGACGTCGAGGCGAGGTAGGAGGGTTTAGGACCCAGTCGCGGGGAAGCAGGTGAGGACGAGGCAATTTGTGCTCATAACAACAACTTTAATAACTTAAGAGGGACCTTACAAAACAACAAGGACTTGTGAAACCAAACACGAAACCAAACCGGACTAGGTAGAACAAGTGGAATCGAGGAGCAAGGTAGCGTGGCTGCATGGTAGGGAATCTACGCAGACGATCCGACAATGACACTAAACTCAGTGGCGTTTAAATACACAAATCAGGGACTAATTATGAATCACGTGCAGCTGCGCGAACACAACGGCAGGGCAGGAGGGACAAACGAGAGTGGGCAAAACAGCAGCAGGCTGCTCCTAACAACCACAGATTCTTTGAATTAATTTTGTTGCCTATGTCAGGCCCAGGGCTTGCAAGGTGGGTGGATGTACCTAAAACTACCACAAGACAGCAGCAAGTTAACATATTTCTGGTCAAGCATACTCATCGATAATCCTTTCAAATGCTCAAAGCTTGAGTTTACACACTTAGAGAAGGTAAAGAAATTCAATTGTCTATTAGGATCCGACAGACGTTTCTGGCCACCCAAAAAAATTAAACTCTCTACGATGCACGGTTTGGACAAACATGGCGTGAGAATGTTAACATAAAACATCAACCAATCCATAAATCACGTTATATCTAATCTATGATCCCTGAAACACCTATTTTTCCTTGTCGTGACGGGACGACTCGGCGAGACACGATGGTGCTGGCCGCGCTAACCCAATTTAGTCGTAAGGTAGGATGCCTTTACACGTCATTTACAAACGTCATTTTCGGAAGAATTTCCGCCAGCGAGTTTACAGGTGTACACACACCCACACCCACACATCCATCCATACGCTTTATAAGGATTATAACCTAGATAAAGCGTGATTTATGGATGGGTGGATGTTTTATAACTCCCGTCACGACAGAAAAAAGTGTTCCGGGGAGCACCTGGAATTTCTTCCGAAAATGACGTGGAAAGGTCTGCTACCTCACGACCTATCAGCCACGCGGTGCGTTTAGCCACATCATGTAAACACAACAATTAATACATCAACACTGCTTTCAGCTGTAACAAATAAATGTTGAGTTTACACACTTAGAGAAGGTGAAGAAATTCAATGTCATCCTCTTTTCTGGCCACCATGAAAAATTTCAACTCTCTACGTTGCACGGTTTGGACAAACATAGCGAGAGAATCTTAAAATACACACACCGATAAATCACGCTTTACAAGGATTATAGATTACAGAAGAAGAAAAAAAGTGTTCTTGCAATAAAAAATAAACGTCAACATTATGAAGCCGTCTTGTTTTTTTAACTTAATTTGTTGATTCATTTTATGGTATAGACACACGTCAGATATGCTGTGATCAAGAAGGTAAACACTTTTCTTGCCCTCGATACTTCAAATTGCAAATCAATGTTTTAGCCACTACAAAGAAAGAACATTATCATGATTGTCTTCACACATTTCTGGCCACCATAAAAATATTTCAACTCTCTACGATGCACGGTTTGGACAAACGTAGCGAGAGAATCCTAACATACCCAGACACATACACACACACACACACACATCCATCCATAAATCACGCTTTATAAGGATTATAGATAAACCTAAACCATACATTTATGAACTTTCTAAATTCCTCATGACTCATGGACAGCTAATATTGTTCCTCATTATGAAATCACATCCATTATTAGAGACTTATGCTCATAGGATCTAGCTGCATTCTGACGCATAGCCTCAGGAATGTGCTCAAAGACTCAATTATCAAAGGATTTCTGCAATACTTTCTTCTGCTACACATTAATCACAGATGTGCTCCTTCTAGTTCCAAGGTCATAATGTCCTTCCTTGCTGTGATCTTTTGCAAGGTCAGGAAACATACTGTATATATTAGTGATATATAAGAGTGAAATCATTCACAAATAATGGCTCAGGCAGGTATCAATTTTTGATTGTAACTTTCCATGAGAGTAAGATTTAAGTGTTTAAAAAATTTTGAATTGACATAAAGGTCCCAAAAATTGGGATGTGTCGCTAATGGTTGTTGTATATTAAAGTAAATATTGTAATAATACTTTGCGTTTTTGCTTGAAAGAAGATTAGCTCTGGAGAAACTTGATGGGGCAAATGTGTGTGGTAAACATGTGCCAGTCTTAAACATGTGGAAAAACGGCAGTCTCATAATCTTGGCCTTATTACATCTGTGTCTTGTTCAATGACGATGTTAACTTGCAAAAAACAGACAATTGAGTTGGAGTCAATATTCCAGTTGGAAAATGCTTTCAAATGAAGCCCTGGAAGAGTTTGAAAGTCTGATAGATTGGCCTCTCAAAACAGAGTACTTGCTCTTTAAAACCTGATACAGTGGTGCCTCAAGATACGAGCTTGATGCTTGATGCGTCAGTCAGTCCCGGGACTGAGCTCGTATGTCGATTTACTCGTATCTCAAATGAACGTTTCCCATAGAAATGAACTAAAAACTAAATAATGCATTCCAACCCTCTGAAAAAACACCAAAACAGAATATTGGATTGGAAAAACATTTGTCTTTGTTCTAATTTGCCATCTATTAACAGAGTACCAAATAACTAGTGGCTATGATGTTTAATAGTACTAAAATTAACAGGTTTCGCGGAGGGGAGCGAGAGAGGGACAGAAAGAGAAGGGGGAGAGAGAGAGACTTTTTGCACAGCAACATAACATAAACAAATTTAAATGAACATGGATTTCGATACAGACACACTCAAAAATAAATGTAATCTAACCTTACATTAAACTTAATTATAATTTTGTTTTACATTTTTATACCTTTCTTCTCCAAGGTTGGCTCTATTTGCCCTGCCTCCACCCTGACTTTCAGCTGCAGCTAAAAGAAACCTATTGAGGGTCGTTTGCTTTTGTCTCCTCTTCAAAATATTCCGAAAATGATGCACACAGATGTCCTCACAATAGGATAACGCATGACCACTTACCAACGAGAAGTAGTATGCTCCTTTCGTTTTAGCGATCAAGCTCCGCCATTCTGCACTGACTAAGGGGGGAAAAACAACACTGAAAAAATGCAACACTCCGCCCAGTGCTCGTAGAGACATTACACGAGGGAGTTGCGGGGAGAGAGACAGTGCCCATGATGTTCTTATGAGCAGCCTCTGGCGTCCGCTGTATGCTCGTATATCAAAATTAGTCTCGTATCTCAAGATAATTATTTGCTCGTAATTTTACTCGTATCTCAAATTGCTCGTATGTCGGGGCACTCGTATGTCGAGGTATTACTGTACAAGTTTTGAATTTAGACTTTATGGCAATGCAGTAAACATCAATGGGGGGCTGCTCTTTTTGTAAATTGTTCATATTAAATATGTTTATGTCATAGATAATGGTGTTGGTTTTGTTGAATGTGTTCTGTTCATTTGGTTTAGTAAGATAACGTGTGTGCCTTAGCAATTGGGAAAAACTAGTAACATAAAAAAACCTAACCATTATGATCATTAATGATGGCTTCCCCTGATCTGCTCCTCAGAAGGGAAACAATCATAATAATGAAAATAAAACTAATAAAAGGGAAACTGCCTAATGGTAGGGGGAGGCGCGGGCTTGATTCTCGCTAGAGCCGGTATGATTGTGAGTGCGAATGGTCGTTAGTCTCTTTGTGTGCCCTTCTGCTGACTGGCAACCAGTTTAGGGTGTAGTCTGCCTTTCGCCTGATATCAGCTGGGACAGGCAACCCCCGCATTCCTTACGAAGAAGCAAGGTACAGAAGATGAATGAATGAATACAATTAAACAACATAAAAACTGGTATGGACTCTGTGGTAGCGGGCGCATCGGACGAGATTTCTTCCACATCCCAGAAACATGCAAGGGCAGCTGGTTGGACATCTAATTTGCCCCTACGTATGAGTGTGAGCGTGAATGTTTGTCCATCTCCTTGTGCCCTACGATTGTTTGTCCACCACTTGGTGCCTGTCGTTAACATCCAACACTGCTTCTTATGGTCAGCATTCTAGGGTTGCTGACTTGGGGCAAAGGCAGACTACACCCTGAATTGGTCATCAGTAAGCAGGGCAAATTGAGAGAGACAACTACCCACACTCAGATTGATGGCATCAATGAGTCGAAACTATTTCCATACTGCCTGTGTAGAAGTCAGGCTCTTTGTTTTGAGAACATTTTGCTTGCTAAAGTTCATTTATTGTTCATATACTGTATAAAATATCCCCCAAAATATTTTCTGGGTTTGATAAATTACATGTCATCAATATTCATTGGCGCAGCCTTGTTCTTGCTCTCTTTTTTGTAAGCAAACTAGCTTTCCAATAGAGGTACATAGACACTATACATATACTATTTAATATTTAAGGTAATTGGCTCATCGAATGACTAAATCTCATTTTTCATGACTTTCACATGTTTATGTGATACTGATAAGTAATTTATAAGTTGTAATATTATGTCAGCAGGAAATGAAAAAGCAACAATACTATTGTTTGTCAGGAAAATTAGTGGGAAGATTTCACATTTTGTCATTTTTTTATTCTACGTCGCAACGTGTCGTATTGTAATCCTGGCATACCAAGATACATCATATTGTATCAGATTATTGTTGTATTGTCTCTCATCTCTAATCTCATTTTCGGAATCGCTTTATCCACATTAGGGTTGCGGGGGGTGCTGGATCCTATCCCAGCTGACTTCAGGCCAGAGGCGGGGGACACCCTGACTCGGTGGCCAGCCGATCGCAGGGCACAAGGAGACGGACAACCATGCACACTCACACCCATACAGGAGCAATTTAGAGTGTCCAACCATTATGTTTTTGGAATGTGGGAGGAAACCGGAGTACCCGGAGGAAACCCACGCAGGCCCGGGGAGAACATTCAAACTCCACACAGGTGGACTGACCACGGGGCCAGTGTTGTATTTTCTCATCCTTGATATGTGATTAAGCTCATTCCAAGAAATATTACGTATGAAACTACAATTCTTTCTCTGTCAAAAGAGTGTTGCACCAAGTGGTGGAGGGAAAGGAAAAAGAAAAAAGCGCCTGTCATTCACTGACACTCACATCTAAATCCACGACGAAGTAAGCAATAAGGAATCTTTTGTGCAGGAAAGGGAGGGAGGAAGCTATGTTACCTCCTGTTCATCTCAGTTAAATATTGGTCTTTTTTCGTGGGCCATGTGAAAAAGTTTGACAAGGTAAAATGGAAGATTTGCTGCGCTCAGCTCGGTCCTTTATGGCAACGATGGCTGAACTGAAACGTTTGCTTATTCAGTCTGTGCATTGGCACAAAACAACAAGGACTTGTGCATTGGCGCCTAAATAAACATAAAGTTATTTTGCAAGAAATAAAGGATTTCAACTTTCAAATGACTAAGTAGGATTACAGTATTTTCACGACTATATGGCGCACCACATTTAAAGGCGAAGTGTCAGTAATGAGTGCTATTTCTGTATTTGACACACACACAGGACACACCGCTTTTAAAGGCCCAGCCAGGCATGGAAAAACATAGACCTGCTTAAACATACGGACACACGCTAAAGACACGTTTTTAAAAAGGCCACAGAAGAAAAACTGAGTTCGGTTGTACTTTATTTAGCCATTTTACAATGTACTCACGTCATCATCACCCACAAATCCATCAAAGTCCTCCTTTTCAGTGTCCAAATTGAACAATTGTCCAAATGAGTCATCGAAAACGGTTCCCTCTCTTCGTTCTCAGAGTCACTGTCATTGCCATGTGGCTCCACAGAAATGATGCCGGCTTTGGCAAAAGCTCGAACAACCGTGCAAGCAGACACGTTCGTCCAGGCGGCCACAATCCATTCGCAAATCGTAGCGTAAGAAGCCCGGCGCTGCCTGCCACTTTTCGTAAAGCTGTGTTCGCCAGCTATCATCCACTGTTCCCATGCTGCTCGCAACTTTGCTTTGAAAGCCCGGTTGATGCCGATATCCAGCGGTTGGAGTTCTTTAGTCCGGGAATGACGGCAAGCTCTGAGTTCATTTTCGCGACTTGGTTTTTCACCGCTGATGTGAGATGAGCACGCATGGAGTCACAAATCAGAAGTGACGGTGAGCCGTGAAAAAAGCCATCCGGTCGCTTGACATACACCTCACGTAGCCATTCTCTCATTTTCTCCTCGTCCATCCAGCCCTTTGGGTTCGCCTTCACGATGACGTCGGCTGGAAACTTTTCTTTCGGCAGCGTCTTTCGCTTAAAAATCACCATAGGTGGTAGCTTCTGCCAATTAGCATGGAAACCGAGAACGACAGTAAAAGCCGACTTCTCGTGCCCCGTTGTTCGTATCGCTAACATTCTGGT